>NC_060949.1:7111967-7115162 GCF_022045245.1 Lucilia cuprina
AAAAAGTTCAAATCGGGAGGTACGGTTGTATGGGGGCTAGGTGAAATAATGGACCGATTTCAACCATTTTCAATAGGCTTCGTCCTTGTGCCAAAAAGCATGCTTGGTGCAAATTTCATCAAATTATCTTGAAAATTGCGGCCTGTACCTTGCGCCAGCCAGCCGGACAGACGGACGGACATGTCTTAATCGACTCAAAAAATGATTCTGAATCGATCGGTATACTTTAAGGTGGGTATTGGACCAATATTTTTGTATGTTACAAACATCAGCACAAACGTATAATACCCTCCCCACTATAGTGATGTAGGGTATAAAAACAGGTAATATACATATTAATGTTGACTTAATTCATTAGCGTTCCTGCTTGGACCAAAAAAAGAGCATTTAATCAAATTATCTTGAAAATTACATCCTGTAGCGTGGACACATAGACAGACAGACTGACGAACATAGCTACATCGACTAAGAAAGTGATTCTTAGCTGATTGGTATTCTTTAAGCACCAATATTTATTTTTAAATAATAAAGCATTTAATTTGTTTTTTACTTTAATTCACGGAATATTTTTACCTCTTATTGACAAAAAAATAGATTTTCTACAGGAGGGTACGATAAATTTGGGCCTATCCTAATACATTTTGGTACAGCAATTTACGTCTAATCAAAATGATTTATGTAGAATTTAATCGTGTTATTAGTGTTTATAAGTGAATTCTGATCTTCAAGTCTATTTATGAAGGAAAGTTTGTATGGAGGCTAGGTTCTAATGATCATTACAAAAATTGGCAGAGTATTTTTGACTTCAACACATTTTTGTCGAAAAGCCCTATTCGGAGTTACGGTTGTGTGCTTTACATTGACACACAAACGACATAGCTACATCGATTCTAAGCCCATTGTGGGCATTAGACATATGCACGAGTGCGTAAAAAATCACTCGTAGATTTCTAGATATTTTTGCTATCATTAAGATTTTTTTGCCTAATTATATCAAACACTACACAACTCTCAACGAGCGAGACGAGTAATATTCCGTTTCTAAATTAAGTAAGTTGTGTGTGATTATAACTCATTTGTTCGAACCCACACATCCTGCACATGCTTGTTTAGTATTTTTAAAATAGTGTACTATGCAGTACTGTGAATTTAAGAACAGATGTTTAGTGGGTATATACCAATAGTTTTAGGTGTTGCAAACATCAGCACAAATGCATAATACACACTTCACTATAGTGATGCAAATTAAAAATAAGTGGGTTAAAAAAAGTCCTAAAATTTATATTATATTATTGCAAAATAATTTGTATTCCATAAACAAATAAAAAGTGTTAATATGTAAACTACTATAATCATTACTTACAAAATGTAATGAACACTAAGTTGCTCAAATCAAACATTTGGTCAAGTGGGTTCACAAAATCACACACTAACTAACACATTTACATTCTTTCCATTTACCAGAAGAAGCAATTAAGTAAGCAAACCAATCTTCACATTTATATGGCATTTAAGTGCTGCACCTAGCTTCACGTTTATTTCTTTCTTTCTTCTTTTCTTATATATTAATTAAGATGATGACTTACTTATCACAGACTGAAATGAATCGATTCGCCCATCCATCCATCGAACGAACAAAACTTGCAAGTTTTTCTTTGGCACAGTGTGATTGTGTCATATAAAGAGTGGACACATTTTCTTATATTTATTTGGATGTTTTTATTACAATACTGAAAAACGATAAATCGAAGTTTTTAAAATCATAACAAACTCTAGAACAAAAACAGTATGATTTAAAAACCGGGGTTCTAATAAATCGGATTATAACTGGTTCCTCGTAAACAAAAAATATTCCAAAAAATTTTGTAATAAAAACAAGTAGGTCAGAGTATTATATTCGGCTATGTCGAATCATATATTCTTACCCTCAAATAATGTGGTGTAAAATTAAAGTATATTTTTGATATATATATACAGTGGAGAGCAAAAGTGTATTCATGTTGGTAAATTTTTTAATAAAATGGACATAAAATTGCTTCTTTCTAAAATATTTACACGAAATTCACATGTTTATTCCATATTTAGTATACTACATTATAGTGTAATAAATTTATAAATAATTCAATTGCAACTTGTGCACAGTCGCAACATAGGTCTATTCGAACTTTTGCACATGTAAGTTTTTGGTACATTTAAAGTGTAAAATTATTATGTACTGTTATTTTTATTCGATTTTTTCATTGATATTCAGAATAATTTTATGTACGGTTTTCAGAACATAAATTTAAATAAATATACAGTGTTAGTTATTTTGTACTTAAAATTAAAAAAAAAAACAAACAAACTAAATTGACAATTAAGACATTTGAGAAATAAAATATCAAAACTAAAAATTAAGTGCAAGTGCAATAAATTAACCGTTATGTCAATACCCACATACCCGGGTAATGTTTTCTATACATTTTTCAAAAATTAGGTGGATTGATATAAATAAACCGATTTATGACCTATTTTTATACCCTTCTTTTTCGTGAGAAGGGTATATATAATTTTGTCATTCCGTTTGTAATTTCTATAAAATAATTTTCCGACCCTATAAAGTATATATATTCTGGATCCTTATAGATAGCGGAGTCGATTAAGCCATGTCCGTCTGTCTGTCTGTCTGTCTGTTGAAATCAGTTTTTAGAGGACCCAAGATATCGGCGAGATCCGAATCTTCAATAATTCTGTTAGACATGCTTTCGAGAAGATCGCTATTTAATATCAGCAAAATCGGTCGGTAAATAACTGAGATATGAGCAAAAATCCGAGACAACCTATAAAAATTTTATCAAAAAATGTCATATTTTTTCATGATTCGTTCAACAACACTGCATATTAGAAAACGATGTAAACGTGTGTGTAGATGTATGTATATGGTTTTATTCAGCTGTGTGTTTTTGTTTTGTGAATTCTCTTCGTACATTTGGATGTAGTTTGGTTTTATTCAAGGCGAATTCAGATAAGGTGGTGGCAGTTCTGCAACAACAACATTTCCCATGTATTTTGTTTTTGCTTTTGGTTTTCGTAAATGTCAAAATCCATGTCAAGGCGAATTCAGATAAGGTGGTGGCAGTTCTGCAACAACAACATTTCCCATGTATTTTGTTTTTGCTTTTGGTTTTCGTAAATGTCAAAAACCATATGTACGGA
>NC_060949.1:7115262-7210361 GCF_022045245.1 Lucilia cuprina
GGAAATTTTTAAATATAAAAATGTAAGCAATAACAAACTTTGACAGCTAGGAAAACCAGGCGAATTAAGAAAAAAATTATCAGCTGATTGATTAACACCACCTTATATAAATTCGCCTTGGTTTTATTGCATTGTTTATTTTGTTTTTCTGTGTTTTTCGTTATGTATGTTTAGTTAGATGTCTGTTGGTTTGATGCCTTGCGTATTTTGTTTTTTATTTCGTTTAGTGTTGTTGTTGTTCATTTCGTTTTGCTTTTGGTGTAATAATAATGAAGTAGGGGAAAAATTTATAAAACTAATATGTTTAAAATACACTATGGTGAAGGGTATATAAGATTCGGCACAGCCGAATATTGCACTCTTACTTGTTTATTTTTAACTCGTGTATCAATACCCAACATACATATATTCTTGTATATAGTGAAAAAAATTAACCAAACAACAAATTTAGTTCTAAATACTATTGTCCCACTGACGAACTCTATTGAAAATGGTTAAGATCGGTCCATTATTTCACCTAGCCCCATACAACTGTACCCCGAATAGGGCTTGTAAACATTGTAATGAAACTACAGGTCGCAATTTTCGAGATAATTCAATGAAATTTGGCACATGATCTTTTATGGTACTGTAGACAAAGCCTTTTGTTAACATCGGTCCATTTTTTCACCTAGGCCCCATAGAACTATATACGCCAAATAGGGATTTTAAGTTCATAATTATGTTTAATATACTCGTATCTCGACAAAAAGCTGCAAAACCAAGTTCTATACTAGTCTTGATGACCCTGATGAACTTTATAATTATAGGGCACCATTTGACCCTAGCCCCTCTAAAAAGACCCCATCAAAATTTTACTTAAATATCCATAGTTTTATTGAACAGTAAATGGCTTTAGTAATCTGAGGCAAGGTACAATTCAACTTAAATGCTTTATTATGAAAACTAAATCACATTTTATTCGTACACAGGTGTAGGGTATTATATGGTCGGCCTCGCCCGACTATAACTTCTTACTTGTTTTGTTAATAGGAAAGCAATAAGAAACCTTTAAAAAAATTGATAAAATTTAATGGTTTATGATCAAAAACTATTTAATTTACATATACAGACGTTTTATTATATTAGTTTTAATAATTATCTGAATTATAGACTGTAAATGTATAAAAATATGAAATAGCCATATAAATTGTATGACATACCCGGGTATGTTGGGTATTGATGCACGTAATTTTGCTCGGGTATAGAGAAGACGGTTAAAGCATTTCGTTGAAATATTTTAAATAGAAACAGTTTTATGGCCATTTTATTAGAAAATTTACAAACGTGAGTTCACTTGACACTGTATGTATATACACTGATATACATACAAATACTGAATTTTATTATTCAAAGTTAATACAGACAACAGTTAATATTTCTTAAATTAATATTTTTTTATCGGAATCAATAATATTTAATAGTAAATAAGTCATTTTCGTGAAGTAGTTTTATATAATACTGTATTGTTAAGAATAAAATTATTTTCTGAAAGCTACATTTTATGCGGGTAGGTAATTCAGAACTCATCCTTATCAAATTTGGTAAAAAGATTTTTGTTTATGACGAATTTCATCACCTTACTGCTATTAAGTCTGTTATAAGTGTTAAAGTAATTTATTGAGAATGAACTTATGTATATCTACGCATCCATTTTATAACATTCTATGTCCAAAAAGTGTAGTTTTAGTTTTGAGCTCTCGAAGTTTTCACACGATATCTCGTAAACTATATAATATACTCCATTGGGGTTTCTCTGTTTATAGTCGATAAGCCCGTTCCATAACATACTAAGTCAACTTAGTTTTTGATTATGTTAATCAGATCGAAAGTTACACGGCCAATAATAGGCTTATTTAAAAAAAATTTTTCGACTAATGTTTTCGTTAATTTTAGGTTAATGGCGAAAACATCCTTCTTTTTTTTAAAAAATATAATTTTTAGGTTTACAAATTTCTAAATAAAAACAATTTTTGGGAAAAAACTCAAAGGCATTATTAGATTTATAGATGAATATTTGGCAATATTCCAATTGACTACCATTATTTTTAGGCAATAATGACATAAATATCCCTAAATATAAGTCTAATGATCCCTAAATATAAGTCTAAATGATACTACCAATGAATATAAAATACCCTTTAGAAAATGACTTGAATGCTAACAGTTCACTTACAAACAGAAGTATCTCGAAGATTTTTGGCACAAATAAGTTTTATATAAATCCAAAGAATAAATTTCATAACATATTTTGAATCCAATTTTTTTATATATTTTACAGAATATAATTTTGAATAATTTGTCTCCTTATTAAAAAAAGAAAATTACGTTCTTCATTCCCATGTGTAAAATTCTGAATTTTTTCGACTAATTTTGTTGACAGCCAATTACAGTTCATATATTACATATTAAATATAAATATATATTTTAAATGTTTCTGAGATTTTATTTACAAATTTGTAAACGATAAAACTATAATTTTGAGATTTTATTTTAAAAGAAATCATAATTAGTTTTTGCTATTAGCATAATAAAACAATCTAAAATCTGACAAAGAAATGTTTTAAAATCAATTTATTATTTACTTTAATTAAAGTTAATTTGACTATGGACTGACATGAGTTAAAACCATTTTAATATATCGTCAGAAGCAAAAAAACTTTCTTAAATCAACGTTTTCTTAAGTAATGTTTATTTCTTACTAGATAATACCCGGTGTGATTCGATACCCCAATCGAATTTGAATACATAACAATCCAAAAAATAATTTATTTAGTTACTTAATTATAACATTTTTCTTAAAGGTTAATTATCTGTTGATGACAACATATTTCATTTATTTCTTACGTGCTAAAATTTAATACATACTTTTATTCACAAAAAAATAATTCTTATTCTAATGCCTTGGGATATACAACATATTTTCTTTCATTTTTTTTTTGAAAATTCGTAACACAATAGTTTTCCAGATTAACAAAATGTTACATATGAGAGATGCCAAGCAAATTATTGTAAGTTTGCCAATTTCTATCTATCTATCTATCTATCTATCTATCTATCTATCTATCTATCTATCTATCTATCTATCTATCTATCTATCTATCTATGTATCTATCTATCTATCTATCTATCTATCTATCTATCTATCTATCTATCTATCTATCTATATATCTATCCATATATTCCTCTATTTATCTCAAAGTTTTCAAGATATACGAAATTTTGTATTTAATCCATATATGTGATACCAAGCCCCCATTGAAAGTCCGCCCGTTATTTTCTAAATGTTCACATGAATGTCAATGTTATTCATATAAAATTTGAAGATTCTAGCCCTAATAGTTTCTTAGATATAAGATTTTTTCTATTTAATTCATGTGGGGGCTTCAAAATCCCCAGATGAAAGACCGCCCTTGTTTCTCCAAAATGTTCAGATAAATTTAATACCCAAAATGTTTACATGGATGTTAAAATTATACAAATTACATGAATGTTAAAATTATACAATTTTAAGATTCTAACTGTTAAGTTTCTAAGATAAACGAATTTTTGTATTTAATGTATATGGGAGGTGCCACGCCCCTAACGTTAGTTCGTCCACTTTTTATCCTTAATAATCATATTGACACTAAAGTCGCTCCGACAAAATTTCAGGACTCTAACTGTTACATTATCTCAAATATACGGATTTTATATTTTCTTAATATGGGCGTGGCTCCTCGCCCACTTAAAATTTCAAAATAAAATAAAGGAATACGCTGAGAAAGATTTCAAGAAAATCGGTTCAGCCGTTTAGTAGTCTATAACGTTCAAACATACAAACAGTCACACATTCATTTATATATATTTAGATTAAAAATTAATTTTTTAAGAAAAATTTGCGGATTCTGTTTCACTTTATATGAAACTTATGTCCTTGAGATCCAAAAGCGCGTAAGTTTCACTAAAATAGTAATGTTCAACACATTAACTAAATTCAACTCGATTTTTGGTGGCGATATATGCCAAAACATTGAAGGAGAAAGGCTTTCTCTCTTTTCATAAAGATTTCCGAAAATTGGAATTTTTCTTAGAAGAAATTATAAAGCTGTTAAAAAAATCTCTTAATCACAAGGTGCATACAAATCAATCATTAAAGGAGATTTTGTTTTGTTTTTTGTCTTTCTACTATTGACTTTTTGGATTTCCTATGAAGATTTGTACATTAAAAAAATTTGTAATTATGAATATCATAGATTCGTTTGAGAATATTTCATCATATATTTCACCTGCTGAGCATTGAACGAAGTTCTTACTAAACTTATAATTATTTTAACAAATCAATTGTTTTTGAAGTGTATATTTACCGCCATGTACTAAACTACATATATTATTCTTAGATATAATGGAATATTTAAAAAGAGTTTTATCTCTTTTCGTCGTCGTTGACACACTGTACGTCAGTGTGTTGAGACGCAGTCTGGCCATTTCAGCATTTTTGTTTTAAGAATCAATTTCTTGGAAAAAATACGTATGTTTGTTTGTATATATCTATATAAAAGTCTGCTAGTTAAGTACATTTAAAACTTTTTGTGCGATAACATGCGCTTGGTTATAGGAAATTATGTTAGCGATATTCACTTCACATCGTAATTAATGGATTAGAATGAATGAATGAATGAATGAATGTGTGTTTGTATTTTTGTTTGGACTTTATAGACTGCTAAAGGTCTAAACCGATTTTTCTAAAATTTTCACAGACTCTTCTTATATGTCTCAAAAAATAATAGGCTACTTATGATTTCAAAATTTCAAGTGGGCGACGTGCCACGCTTTCTTTCAAAATAATTGTTGAAATTAAAATATCCCAGAAACTGCAAAAATTAGAGTCCTCAAATTTTGAGGGGACAACTTTGACATTCATATGGTATGGTAAGTGCCGCGCCATTCCCTTTTGTCAGTTTTGTTGTCAATGAGCCTACTGAAGACTTTTCATATAACAAAAATTTCATATATTGTATGTATTTTTATCGTTTGATCCAGCTCATCAAATATTGACGTCAGGACAAATATATTATGATATAGTATCTAGTAATCAATTAAATTTCAATTTTAGCCGGAAATATCAGTTATTTGGACGACCCTAATGTGCATATGCTGTTTGAAACTTTTTCTAAATTATACTTTCAAATAGCAAGAGTCCATTGGCAAGTTTGTGAATGGCTACAGAAATGATTAAGATACTCTGACGAAGGGAAGAAAAACAGCAAGATCAACAACAAAAATGAAACAATAAAATTGTGATCCTATGCTTTCGATGCCACGAAAACAAAACAATCCAGTTTAACTTGAAAATGTTTTTTATTTATTTTTTTTTTTAATAAATGTTGTCTTCAGAAAACAACGAAAACAACAACAAATGTACATATATAATGAAACACATAAAATATGAAGAACCAAATTAAGTAGAACTTGTTCTCTGGTTTCGTTTGCCGCTGATGAAGACATTATAATTCTACATAAACATAAGCCAGGGATATTAAAAAAAAATTGTAATAAAAAAGTTTTTTGACACGTATGTAAAATTTAAATCTTGAAAATAGCTTAGAAAAAACGTATTAATTACAAAAATCATAAACATATTAGTAATGAAATATACAATATTTTTAAATTGAGAATATTATGTTGCAATCCCTGGCCACAAAAAATACACATGCATTTGGATCATAAACTGCATTTATGCTGTTGTTTGGCATCGGGCGGGCGCATTGTATTTTATTGTGATTCGACTAACTCTAAAAAAAACAATTTTTTTGCCGCTGCCTGTAGTGTTGGGGTGGTGTGGAAATTTATTTGTCCAAATAAAGCGATTTTATCATTAAAGTTTGTTTCATAAGCAAATTTATTTTCTTAACTATATTTATTACTCAGTTCTATAATAGAACGGTAGTAATAGATTTTTATATTACTTTGAATAATATATACAAAGTATAATTAAATATTCTTAAAATAATTTTTTGTGAGCGGATCAAAGAATACTAGGTATGGCGTTTTTTAATTCTTTCCGGTAATTGTTTGCCCTATTTATAACAAATGAAAGATACAATTGTTTGAGGTTTTAACTTAATCGCATTATATTTATATTTTACTAAAATTTAAGTTTTTCATTAATAATAGAAACTAACTTTATGTTATGAACTTGTTCGAGTTTTCTTTGTAAATAAAATAGAGCCCCATACTTTGGTACCTAATGAAAATTAAATAAAAATTTTGATCACTTTTATAGTAAAGTAATTATGGACCGATCCTCATAAAATTCGGAAGATACATTTTTGCTCGTTAGAAACTTACGTATATCGAATTACAGCGCTAAACTCGCATTTTTTTAGGCCAGTAATGGCCGTTAACGTCATTTTTTGGAGGGATAGGGTCAATTATTTACCGATTTGGTACAGAAAATTTGGATCATATAAGACTTATTTATGTCTAATTTCATCGCTGTATTTTTAAAAGAGTTATGACAGATAAAACAATGCGTAAACGTGGACCTACCTACCTAACAAAAATGATATGGAGGGTAGAGACATTTTCTACTTATTACTACTTATTTCGAATTTCAGTGCAATAAATACATATACATATATTTTGAAATTAGGAATTAGCATTAAAGTTTTTTTATAAATGGGGACCTTATATGGGGAATATAGCCAATTATGGATCGATCCTCATAAAATTTGCTAGAGAGAACTTGACTTATATGAAACTTATTTATATCGAATTTTAATGCTGTATTCGCATTTTAAAAACACTTATGACTGTTAAACCTTTTTTATAGAAAGTGACTTGTATGGGGGCTAATATTTGTAAAAAATCCAACTCTCTAGCTCTTTCCGTTCGGACTCTATCGTGCTTTTAACAGACAGACGAAACTACATAGATATCGCTGCAATTTTTATAGAATTTTTAAAAGTAACCAAATTAGTTTTAAATGGTAATTAAGCAATGAAGGTAATTAAGCAAATAAAAAAATGTATTCAAAATTAACAACATTGTGAATAAAATTAATGAATATAATAAAAATGGCATCTTGAAACATAAAATTGCCTGCAGCCTACGTCACAGAAGCAATTTCAAATTGATTTTGACAATCAGTTTGTGTGAAAAACTTGAAAGCAAAACTTGTAGGTGTAACTGCCTCGTTACAAATAAAGTAAATACAAAAACTAAAATTTAATTCAATCCCATTTAACATACCTTCCAATGATATATGGTGATGCAAGATATACATTAAAACCTTTTCATTAAGAACAAAGTAACGGTTTAAAAATTAAAAAAAAATAATCAAGAATTAAAAATTTCATTGAATTATCTTCAAAATTGCGACCTGTAGTTTGATTACAATGATTAGAAGCTCTTTTCGGGGGTTCAGTTGTATGGGGGCTAGGTGAAATAATATACCGATCTTATCTTATTATCTTTACAATTGCGACCTATTGTTTGATTACAAGGTTTACATGGACGGACATAGCTAAATCGACTCAGAAAATGATTCTGAGCCGATTGGTATTCTTAAAGGTGGGTATAGGATCAATTATTGTGCGTTACAAACATCAGCACAAACCCCAATTTTGTAAAAAATAATTTTAAACATGTTAATTTTAAATTATTCAAAAGATTAATTATACAAAATTAATGGTTACATATGAGTTATGTAAAGACAATAAATAGCAGCAATCTGGAATTTTATAGTTTTCGAAATAAATGAATAAAAACCTATATGTATGTCTGAGACTATTTATATATATTTATTAACAATGATATAAATAATTTGTGCAAATTTAATCCAAATTCGCATAAGTTTTGCAATTTTATGAAAAATTTTACCATATTTGTATTTTAAATGTTGCAATGCAATGAAATAAGTCAGTATGTAAATTACTGAATTACTTAAGGCATTATGTTTATATGTTTATACGTTGTGGGCTTTAGTTTCCTTTCTACTCTAAATACTCTACTAGACTAAAATTAGATTTTCTATGGATCCCTTCATGGTCCAACTTTGATTTTTTGTATGTTGTTTTTGATATTACATATAAACAAATTTTACTAAAAGAATAATGAAAATCTGAGATACCATTTCAATGTATCCTTGACTCAAGGACATTTTTTTGTATAATTATACTTATTTTAAAACAATAATATTTCAAATGAAGTATTGTCAAACTACAAACATTAATTAAATGATTAAAATTGTATAAATATGTTAGAATATATACAATATCAAATTTAATACTTTTTAGAAAAAGTGTTTGAAGTATGAATTTTGAATATCGATAAAATCATAATCGTAAAGATTTTGGAAAATCTAAAATGTTTGTATGTATGAAAAGAATGTGTGTACCGAATTTCATCAAAATCAGAGAGGATCATGCTCAAAATTTTTTAATATTATATATGAAAAAATTTTACTGAAAACAAGTATGAGTGTTATATTCGGCTGTGCCGAATCTTATATACCCACCATCAAACCGTATGCCGTAAAAGGAAAGATCACCTATAAACATCAGTGTGAAATTTTTAATATGGTTTAAGTCAATTAGGGACCGAGCTCTTTTAACTAACAAAATATTAATTTTAAAAAACCAAATATTTTAGTGCAATTTTTAAATTTCTGAAGAGGACCTTTATATGCGTCAATTAAGAACCGATACTCTAAAAAATTTGTACATAGATTTCGTTTGTATAAAACCTGTTTATGTAAAATTCGAAAGAACCTCGTTCCTGAAGGGAACCTTTTATAGGGGCTAGGAATTTTCTTCAGCAAATTTTCGATTTTGGTTCATATAAAACATGTTTTCATTAAATATCATAGCTCGGCAGTAATTCGCGTTATTGTAATTTTATAATTAGGGTTTTAGTGGGAGGGGGTGGTATGGTATAGTGAATTACCGACACATTCAGTCAGTACATTTATATTTTCAAGCCAGTAATGAGCATTGTAGTCATTTGCAGAAGGGGGAAGGGTCATTTATGGGCCGATCCAAAAAAATGGTACAGAGGTTATGGTACGTAAGAAAGTTACGTGTGTCGAATTTCATCGCTTTACTCGTATTTTTAAGACATTATCCACATAAATGTTGCGAAGAAGTTAACTGTATAAAATTTTATTGCTATATTCCTATATTTTAGCCAGTAATGAGCGTAAAAGTCATTTTCAGAATGGGTAGGGTCATTTATGGGCCGATCCTTTAAAAATGGTTCAAAGGTTTTGGTTCGTAAAAAAAAACTTACTTATACCGATTTTCATCGATATAAGTAATGAGTGTAAAAGTCATTTTCTGAAGGGGATCTTATATATGGGGTAGGGTCATTTATGGGCCGATCCTCAAAAAAATTGGTAGAGAGGTTTTGATTCGTAAGAGACTTACTTATACCAAATTTCATCGAATTAATATAATTTCCAGAAGGGGACCTTAGATGGGGGGTAGGGTCATTTATGGGCCGATCCTAAAAAAATTTGTAGAGAGGTTTTGATTCGTAAGAGACTTACTTATACCGAATTTCATCGATATATTTGCATTTTTAGGCCAGTAATGAGTGTTAATATAATTTTCAGAAGGGAACATTATATGGGGTAGGGTAATTTTTAAACCGACCCTAAAAAATTGCATTAAAGGTTTTGGTTCGTAGGAAACTTACTTATAATGAATTTCATCGCTATACTCGAATTTTTAGGCCAGTAGTGAGTGTTAAAGTCATTTTATAAAGGCGTCCTTATATGGGGGTTTGGGTCATTTATGGGCCGATCCTACAAAAAAATGGTAGAAACTTACTTATACCGAATTTCATCGCTACACTCGGCCAGTAGTGAGTGCTAAAGTCATTTTATAAAGGGGACCTTATATGGGGAGTATGGTCAATTATGGACTGTTCGTCAAAAAATTTGGTAGAAAGATATGAGTCTTATTTATGTCGAATATGACCAATATTTCGATGTGTTACAAACGGAATGACAAAATCAATATAATTCCCATCTTTTTTGATGGTGGGTATAAAAAGCTATGTTTAAAATTCATGTAAATTGACAATACGAGCTAACGTTTTAAAACACTTTGGGGAATTGGGTCTATTAATTGTCTACTTTCGTTTCCTGTTGGTCTTGTTCAGGAAAGATTCGAAGACCCAAATTTTGTTGCATAGTGTTATTTTTCCAATAATGAGAATTTACTTATTGTTGTGTTTGGAATGAATTTAATAACAGTCGCAAAGGTAATGAATTAAGTATTTGTATATACTAAATGCTTTGATGATAGAACATCCAACTATTGAAAATATACATATATATATAGAGTGATTCGTGCGTTGCCCAAAATAAAAATCAAATGATTTCCATAGAAATTTTAAGATTTTTGTCAGACCATTTACAGGTCTTCAATATTATCAAAATAATTTATTTGCAATAAAATTTAAAACTTTCTAAACAGCAAATATTTATTTTATTTATAAAGGTTCCCGAAATCAATTACCAACGCCGTTAAATATTTTTGAAACAGATTTAAGTATTGTTAAGAGAAAATAACAAATTCAAAGTGAAAAAATTACTGATTTAAATTTGTTATTTATTTTTGTATCTGAAACAGACAAGAATTATTACTTAACTCAAATAAATTAGGATGGTAAGTTTTTTTGTCATATTCTATAATAACATTGTAAAAAGTTTTTTGTTAAAATTTTAAAGTGTGTTTTATTGCTTTTTTAATGTTATTTTGCTTTAGATGTATGTATTTGCAAGAAAATCAAAAACTTTATATTTCAAAACAAATATATCCCCGGGCGATGAGCTGCGTTTGTTTTAACCGAATGCAAAATTTTGTTCAAATACATACATTTTAATTTAGTATGAACGCAAAGCTAATAATTGGCGTTTTGACTGATTGCAAGTATTCAATTCATGACAAAAGTGGAGATTGCTGCACTCCTCATAATGGTTACCTGTACTGACCAGCGGTGGCAATGCAGTATATAATAATGTCATTTGACATTATATCAGAAATTATTGTTCATATTCAGTTGACCTGAAACTCTACACAACAACATTAACTACAGTTTACGACATAGTGCCGCAGCATCAAACACATTATCTACATAATACTTTGTCAGATACGAAGAAATCACAAAAGGATCGAACCTTATTACAACGCATGAATATACATATATACAAACATACATGTGTTTTCCAGCGATTGTATTGTAAATTAACTAATCCACAGGTTACCAAAAAACAAAGCAAGATTCGTAAACACCTCAGGTAGTTTTATGGGAGAATTTCTGTATGTCTGTCCCTCTACTGCTTGGCTCAAACCCGAAAAGGTATTTTATGTTTTTGTCTGCAGTTGTAACTATTTATACTATGTTATAAAAACAATTATTAACTTAGAAATTTAACATGTTAATCAAGAGAAATACTTGTGTACCTCGGCTATTGCCGTCCATTTACCTATAAATATGCTCATCAAGCCCTTGTGCACATTGTACGAGGGCTGATTTAATAACTTAAAAAGATATACATACATATTTAATTCCAAAATAAAATTTGTACATACATGATGTAATATGTTTTTATAATTAAAAAAAAAGAAAAATGAAAATTTGTATAAAACTAGTTCAAACTTTATGTTTTCCAGTAAATAATAAAATAATATCAATAAAATTGGCATGTTTATGTAATGTTTGTTTAGTATTAAAAATGGGCTAAAGTTTTCCAATAGCCCCCATATAAGTTCTCCTTAAGAAAGGCTCATATATGACTTAAAATACAGTTCAAAGATTAACTTCGAATGACAATTATTCTACGCATTGATATACGAATCGATTCATAATTGCCCCTATCTTCCTTTAAAAATATATTTAACTCTTACTTCTGGCTTTTTTTCACAAACGATTAATCCGAAATAGAAATAAAATATAAATAAAAATTGAATAATTAAATTAAAACTCAATTTCAAATATTACTTTATTTTCACTAATACATATACCGGAACAATATGTATTTAAATTTTAAATACATACACAGAAAAAAAATAAATTCAAAATAAAACAAAAAATTCATAAAGCCAAGTATTTTTTACTAAAATTATTAAAATAACATACTTTTTACGTAAAACATTAATAAATATTCGCTACATTTTCAGACAATTATTTTACTAAAAAACAAGTAAGAGTGCTATATTCGGCTGTGCCGAATCTTATATACCCTTCACCATAGTGTATTTTAAACATCTTTTATAAATTTTAAATTTTTTCCCGACTACACTATTATTACATGACCCTGCCAGCAAATTTGAGTTAAATTTTGGATACATGAACTGAATAGTCACTATAAAGGCTCAAGTGCTAAGTTAAAAAATTTACAAAAACAAAATACAGTACATTCAAATTCTGATCATAATTTTGTTAAATTTTAGTGCGTTTTAATATACCAAAGTAAAATTAAATGACACTTTTTAATACACTAAGAAGAGAGTTTCTTGCTCACAAAATTCAGAAGGAAAAGTGTTTGCACATTTCAGTAAATATATTTATTTCATTGTGATCAGTTGTGTGATATATTGCGAAATTTAGATTTTGTAATAAATTGTGTTAATTTAAAATTTAATATATCTAAAACATAGTTTAATTTAAAATAAACATCAGTGAGAGATTAGTGAGTGTTAATTTAAAATTAAATATATCTAAAACATAGTTTTGGTTTCGTTTTGGTTATTTTTTTTCAATCAATTGTACTAAAAGCTGTTTGCTTTTATTCTAAAAATAAAATTTAAAAAAACCTCTTTTATCTCTAGTTTTAAATCAACTATGTAAATATACATATCGTCCCTGTTTTGAATTTTGGTAATATGTGGATTTTTTTTACTAATCGAAATTTTTTTATTACTGCAATTTGTACATCTACTGGTTATACTTATGAACTTATGAAGTTATGAACGTAAAACTGAAATATTTTGTCAAAATATTTTTAGTTGACACAGTTTGCTTGCGAAATATCGGTCATCAATTTCACCTTGCCATCATATTATGCCCTATTCAGAGAATTACTTTATTGCTTAAAAAGCATGTATAGCGATGAAATTCAATTTGAAAAAGTTTTTTTGGAAATGTATTTGTCAAAGTTTATGAGGATCGGTATATAATTGACTCTATCCCTCATAAAAAGTCTCCTCAGAAAATGACTTTAAAGCTCACAATGTACTGCAATATAGCAACAAAATTCAACATAATCAAGTTTTAAAGTAACTAAAATATCTATGTCAGATTTTATGAGAATTAGTCCATCATTGACCATACGTCTCATATAAGAGCCCCTACAGAAAGTTAATTAAACGTTCATAACTGTCTTCATAAAGTTTAGCGACGAAATTTAATATGGTTACAAGTTCCACTTCAGAAAATGAATTTGATATTTTAATGTCCAAATGTAAACAAATAAAAATAATTTTGTTTACTTTTTTCTTAATTTTGGTTAGAAAAAACGTTTCTTGTGGCAACACTGCAGCTGAATAAAACCAAATACATCTACACACACGTGTACATCTTTTTCTAATATACAGTGTTGTTGTTGCTTTTTTAACAAATCATGAAAAAAATATTATTTTCCTTCTGTTTGAGAATCAAACAAATTGGTTATAAGCCCAAACAAAAATATTTATAAAAATCGAAATTAAATTTAAGCAAACGATTTTTAGAAAAAAGTTTTGCATATTCTTTTCTGTATACATTGAAAAATATTTTTTTTTTCGTGGACAAATTTTTATACAAAATTGGTTCAATAAACCTTTAATAAATGTTTATGAATAAGATCTTACTTTCTATGACAAATTTTGTTAAAAATTTAGCATCGAATCAAATACAAAGACTTCAGGAAGCAAAACATTTTAAAACCATTAATAAATTCTATATTATAATATGTTTAATATAAATATTATTTATAATTTTATTAGTTCATCTAGTTCAAGTTTTGAAAAACAATATAGCTAGAAACACTCTCCATGTTGATCCACTAAGGAGGGATTTTTGGATATTTGTACATTTGGGGGTAAAAAAGGGAAACGCAATATTAGTGATACAAACAAACATTTAAAATCTCCTGTATCTACTCTTAAATTTGTACTTTTAATGGGTAAAATTCTGTAAAAAAGGTATTTTGGTACCTTTTTTGGTTCTTTATAACTTATTAATGTTTTAAGAATATCTTCCAATATTATGAGACACCTGACTTTTTTGAAATCTTATTTAGGTGTTTACGAGAGAAAACTCTATTTTTGGTATTTTTTTGTATCACATTAAGAAAACTTTTTCAATTTATTGATGTAATAAATTAGGGACTAACTCTGTAATATTTATTGAAACAAAATATTAGGTTTTTCATTGGATTTCGTTATTCAAATTGTACTTTTTGTATGTTCTCTAATAAGAAGATAATGTTTTATCACACATTTAAACACACAGTAGTTATTGAACAATATTTTTTAAGAAAGAACTTTTTTATTTTCAAGTGGTACTTTTTAATTTTTCCATTATGTTGAATCTAGAAACATACATTTTAACATACTGTTACTCTTTGAATTTCTCAAGTTTGGAACCGGTACACATGAATCACGGTTCTCATTAAATAACATTTATAAAACTAACATTTTTAGCACTAATTGGACGCACAACGCTAATGTAGGCTAAATATAGTACATTTTTAGAATTAGAATTAGAATTAAGGTAAAACATTATTTTAAAATTTTAGAACCGATTATTAAGTATATGTGTACCTTTGGCTCGCATTAGTGTGATACCTTTAATGAAATAAGAAATAAAGATAAAACTTTTTTACTTTTATTAACGCCTTAATTGATTCATCCACTCAAATTACAGAATTAAATATCGACTAATTCTTAGATTCACATACAAACATTTAAGTGAGATTCGGTCGGTATACATTTATTTAGTCATGGAATTCAAACATTTTAATTAAAAACTAAAATAGGTATGTATGTTTGTATATTTGTTGTCTTGTTGTTGTTATTGGAAGTGTGTAGTAAAATAATTTATTGTGAAAACTGTGTTTTATGCGTTTAGTCGTTTGTGTCATGTTGAGCTGTTAAATTAAACATTTGTTACAGACAATTTACACATTTGACCTTTTAAGCATCTGAGAAAAGCAATAACAATAACCGAAAACGAACAAGTTAAAAACAAATCTAGAGAGAAAATGAAGATGACGAAAATAAAAATCTACAAAATTCATAGAAGACGGACAGTCAGATATGTATGTACATACATACATATGTACGTATCTAGTGTCCATAAAGAGTGTCTGTATTTTGGGCATTTAAAGTAACAAATTCATGTTGACCATTCCTACTGTTTCTTTTCCAAGAAACTATGAAGACAAATGTGCAAAAAAAACAAAAAAAATTAGATAAAATATATTTTGTCTCAACGGGATGTCATCCGGAAAATACCCAAAAAAAATCGTTTGTAAGATTGTATAACATATATGTATGTAGTTCCCTACGAGGGTTGTTTACGAATTTATGTTTTTATACATAAACATGTGTTCGGGCATGATTTTTACTTTTTTAAAAGCCTTTGGTTTATAATATTTTTATAACTGGTGTAAAACTCTATTGCTGAGTAATTGCGCTCAATTATGCACATTTTTATCAAATCAGTGATTTAGGAGTGATTTAAGCTTGTATGTAGAAAAAAATATTGTCCGGTATATAAGATTCCGATTTTATTTTAAATATCGGACTATATATAATAAATTCCATTCATTTTTTAGACAAATAAATATTGGCGACACGAAATAATGCACAATTGGGAAAATAAAATAAGTGCCAATAAATGTTAAAAAATTATATTAATTGGTCTTTATTTCATTTTATTGAGCTTTGTTTCATTTTTTATTGGGAACTATTATATTATGCAATAACTTTCAAATAAAATTGAAAGTTTGGGATTTATTTACTTTTGGTGTACTTTCATTTTCTTAATTGGGCGTTATTTCATTGGAAGTTATTTCGTGTCGCCATAAATTTTATTTCAATATGATACACTGAGAATTCCGAAATATTGCAAAATTTGATCTTTGAAGTCTACAGTTTATTGGTTAACAATTTTAAAATCTAATACAACTTCGTTATATTTCGTTGTGTTATTCATTATTCACTTCATTTAAAATGCACAATAGTAAATAAATAATAAATATTCTCTAAGATATTACAAAACAAGTTAGTTAGCTAGCTAGGGCTGAGCCGAATGTATATTAATACTACTTTTATATTAATACTTTTCTAATTTATAAAATATTTATAGAAATGATTTTTCCCATGAATTAAATATCAAAATCATAAGATTTAAATCTATTACAACTTCAAGATTTATTGAACATTACAAATGCCATTTTCTTTATATATTTTATTTTTATACCCTACACCACTATAGTGGGGAGGGTATTATGCGTTTGTGCTGAAGTTTGTAACACCCAAAAATATTGGTCCTAGACCCACCTTAAAGTATACCAATCGCCTCAGAATCACTTTCTGAGTCGATTTAGCTATGTCCGTCTGTCCGTCCGTCCGTCTGTCTGTCTGTGTGTCTATGTAAACTTTATCATATGGTATCATATGGTCGGCAATGTCCGGCTATAAATTCATACTTGTTATTTATATGAAATATTTTTTTTTATTTTTAAGAAAGGATTTTCAAAATACATATACATATATAATTTTGTACACAAATTGATAATGCAACTAGTTAAATACAGTTAAAGCTTTTCTAGGGCTAGACCTCGTATTGGAGATATGACCAATTGTGGACCGATCGGAAAAAATTGTTCTCTGAATGAATTCTATTGACATAAGATTTCAATTTGTAAAATTTTGTGAAGATATCGACATTGCGTCGGAAGTTATAAACAAAGAACCCATTTTTCAGGAATATGTACTTTTGTATGGGAGGTATATGAAATTGTAGATCGATTCTGGTCCATGCGTTCTGCTAAAAGTTTGGAAATTTGTTTAACAAATTTTCAAAAAAATGAAACGGCTGTTGAAAAAATCAATCTTTTTTGACTATAGCTGAGAATATTCTAGTATTACAAATACATTTTAAGTAACAAAATGCTTTTTTAGAATATATCCAAAAAAACTAATTTTTATTTTATAACATTTCGACTTTATGTGCTGTGAGACACGGTAATGACCTGGGGAATTTGCAATAACTTTTACAATTTACAAGCTGTTTTTGTGTTTAATATCTTTCCATAATGCTTAGTCTGTGTACATTACATTTTTTACATCAAAAGATGGGGGTATATTGATTTTGTCATTTCATTCGTAACACATTGAAATATTGTTCATAGACCTACAAAAGTATATATATTCTGGGTCCTCATTAAATTCTATGACGACCAGTCCGTTTGTCTGTTATAGGTATATAGGTTTGTTTGGTATTGAAAGTGGGCAATATCGGTCCACGTTTTCGGATAGCCCCCATACAAGTGGCCCCTCGAAAAGCAGCTTTAACAGGTATAACTTGATTAAAGAATAACTTGATTAAGAACATAGCGATGAAATCCGACATAAGTAAGTTTCTTATGATCCAAATTCACTATGCAAAATTTTATGAGGATCGGTCTATAATTGATCCTACCCCCCATATAATTTTCCCCTCAGAAAATGACTTTAACTATGGTGAAGTGTTTAAGAGAAGACAAAGGCGAATATAATATGAAAAGAAAATCTTGAAAATGAAAACAATTGTAGAAAAATCAATACTGAACCCTCGTGATAATATTATATGTGTAAGATTACTAAAAGCTTATTATTATTTATTTCTATCTATGAAAAATTTGAATAATGTAAAGGTTTCAAGATATACGAAATTGTGTATTTAATTCTTATACATACATATGTTCAGATGAATGTCAAAGTTCTTCTAGTAAAGTTTGAAGGTTTTAACAAATAGTTTCTCAGATATACGATTTTTTCTATTTAATTAATATAGGGACGTATTCACGAATATAAAATATAGTATTTAATTATTCTAATTCTTAATACAATTTATTTGGATATCATCAGTCCAAACAGTTGAGGTAATTACCATTTTGAAGTCAGTGTAAATTAGGTATATCAAGGACACAGTTGGATTATTAAACCTAGTATGACAATATTGTTAGCTTGATGCAAATTATTTAATTATTACTTTATTAGTTAGTTATCCAGGATAGCGATTACATTGGAGACAAGCAATTCTAAACTCGCTTATAAATAGTAAGTTAAATAAAAAAGGCAGCGAGAATACGAACCAGGGACTTCGGTTTGTTAGTCAAATGTTCTACTCACTGCACCACTTGCTTAGCTATTTTATTTCACGTCAAAATATTGAAATTTGTCACATGATATTTTATTGTCCCAGGAACGAAGCCAATAGTTAACATCGGTCTGTTATTTTACCTAGCCCCCATACAAGTGAACCCTCCGAATAGGACTTTTAAGTTAATATGTATGTTTAATACACTCGTATTTCGACAAAAAGCTGCAAAACCAAGTTCCATACTAGCCTTGATGACCCTGATGAATTTCATAATTATAGGACCTCTTTTGTCCCTAGCCCCTATAAAAAGCGCCCTTCAAAATTTGATTTAATGTCCACAATGTTTTATTATGAAATCTAATTCACATTTTACTTTTTGTAGCAGGTTTAGGGTGTTATATGTTCGGCCTGGCCCAACTATAATTTCTTACTTGTTTTGTTTTCATTTTTGTAAAACACAATTCTAAACTTACAATCAAATAAAATTACAAAAAATATGACGAAGCCGAAATTAAAGTATTTATATATCATATTAAAAGAAAGTCATTAATAGAGCACTTCAAAGTAATGTAGACGGTAGGTATAAGTCATTGAAAAATAATTAGTTATGTAAGTACAACACATTACCGAGTTTTTGCTGGGTTGTTTGTTATTTGTAAAAAAGGATGCACATCAGAGTTTAACAAAGAACAGTTTTTTTTTTAAATTTCATGCAGGAATACCTCTCAATCAAAGCGTATGTACTGAACACAACAAATATAAAAATACCAGCGATTGAAAATTATGATCTCAATATAATCTTTGAATAAAGAATATCTTAATGTTTTTGGAAATGGATCTTAAAATTCGGTAATTTCAAATCTGAAACATTTTAATTTTTATTAAAATAAGCTCTAAATTATGGAATTTTTGAAACCCATTTCAATACGATTGCTGATAATTTCTTTGAACATATTTACTGAGATTAAGATTTTCAATCGCTGCTAGGGTATCATATGGTCGGCAATGTCCGACTATAAATTCATACTTGTTTTTGATTTAAAAGTTTTTTTTTCAAAAATTCTTTCAATTAGTCACAATAGGGTTAAAAACGCGAAAATTTATGTTAACCTATCACAAATTAATACATAATTCTTTTTTAATGTAAAAAAAATATTTTTATAGTTTTGGCCAAAACATAGGTCTGATTTTGGCCAAGACTATAAAAATATTTTTTTTCGCGTTTTTAACCCTATTGTGACTAATTGAAAGAATTTTTGAAAAAAAAAACTTTTAAATCAAAAACAAGTATGAATTTATAGTCGGACATTGCCGACCATATGATACCCT
Organism: Lucilia cuprina; assembly: GCF_022045245.1. Taxonomy (NCBI): domain Eukaryota; kingdom Metazoa; phylum Arthropoda; class Insecta; order Diptera; family Calliphoridae; genus Lucilia; species Lucilia cuprina. The sequence continues at coordinate 7,134,976 of NC_060949.1, forward strand.
ACACCAGTCAGTATGTTAAAATTTTGAATTTTTTTTAAATAAAGCATTTAATTTGTTTTATTGTGGAATATTTTTACTTATTGTTGACAAAAAAGAGAGATTTTCTACAAGAGGGCTCATAGGGGTAAATATGGGCCTTTATATACCTATAAATTTTGGTAGATGAATTTATGTCTACTACAAAGTCATTTATGTAGATTTTAATCGTTTTATAAGTAATTATAAGTTAATTTTGACCATCAAGTCATTTTCTGAAGGGAGTCTGTATGGGGCTAGGGTCAAATGAGGCCCGATCACAATAAAAATTAGTATCGTCAATTATTGTTCTATAAAACTAATTTTTGCTGATTTTCGTTGACATTATAAAACATTTAACGTACTTATGATCCTAAAGGCCCGATTAGAGGGGTACGGTTGTATGGGGGCTAGGAGAAATAATGGACCGATTTCAACCATTTTCAATAGCGATCTTCCTTGAACCAAAAAAAGAGTATGTGCCAAATTTCATCAAATTATCTTGAAAATTGCGACCTGTGGCGTGCGCACAAGGTCTACATAGACACACAGACAGACAGACGGACGGACGGACAGACGGACATAGCTAAATCGACTCAGAAAGTGATTCTGAACGCATAATACCCTCCCCACTATAGTGGTGTAGGGTATAATAAGCTTTGAAAACAGCCCATTTGTAATCAAACGGGCAGATTTTGTTAAAATTAATTAATGGCAAATGTTTCCGAACAAATTGGTCTAATTTAAATTTATTATAATATGTATTTAAAAAATGCATATCTTAATTAAACGGACAGCTTATTGCGAAATAAATTTATTGTAAATATTTCCCAGATAATACTTTTTAAAAATAAAATTTTTTAACTAAACGGGCAGTTTATGTTAAAGATAATTGATGATATTTCTTATCAGATTGGTCTAATATTGGCATTCTATATTTTTCCTAACACTTGAACCATTTCTGTTTTATTCTTAATTAAACAAATTCTGATCATATTTTTTCAATAACGTGAATTTTTAACTAAAAGGGCAAGATAAATTAAAATCAATTGGTGGCAAATATATATAAACATATTGATTGGTTTTATTTTGATATTTTATACTTTTCTCAACACAATTAACAAATTCAAATCATATTATTTTTAAACAATGTAAATTTTTAACTAAACGCGCAAATTTATTTAAATTATTTGATGGCTAAAACACTCTTAATCGCCTTGTTTTATCCTTAATTTTAATCTGTATAAAAATTCGAACCAAAAATATATTCTCAAAAAAATATTTTTAAGCGAATACTGTGTTTAAATAATGAGTATTTTTTATTAAACGGGTTATGGCAAATTTATTTTTAAATTTTAATATTTTCTTAAACACTTTTAAATATTTTGTTTTATTTCTTATTGAAATCTATATACAAATTCGAAACAAATAATTTTTTAATGAATGAAATATATCTCATATATATTGTACATCAGCTCTACTTTTTTATATTTAACGTTTCACAAGTAAAATCTTTATTATCATCATTAAATTAAATAAGTAATATGTTTAGTTATTCTTTCCTTTACTAAAAAATCTGTTGGAAAAAAATAACATTTTAGAAACATATTTTTTTAACTTATAAAAAATATTTTACTTTTGTTTTATCGTGGTCTAATGTGGAGTAGATTTTCCAAGTTTTCAAAATCTCTTAAGTGTTTACTTCAACACTGTAGTACCATAAAAGTAATTGCACGATTTGAGTTTTGGCCATAAATTGCGTATCTCTAGACTTATGTGCGCTGGTAGGGAAATGGGGACCTTTTCAAAAAGGAAAGAAGTTTAACATACCAGAGGCCACCATGTTTTTTATTAAAGTTGGAAGCTAGTAAAGTATAATTTGTTGATATTATCTACTATTTTGTCATAATAGAACCGAGTAGCTAGAATTATTTTACTGGTTGGAATATTTCGAAGTTCTCTAGGCTTAGTAAATTGATTATGATTAGGTTTAGGTACTTCATTTATTTGTGCATTTATATATGGATATTTATTCAAACATCCTAAAAATTTAATTATGTTTCGAGTTTAATTTTAATATTTATTTGTAATTTTAGAAAAAAATCGTTGCTATTCAATTCCTTACAGTGTATATATTACTATTTATTTAAATAGTTGGTGGTTCTTGGTAAAAATCGTTAAAGAAGTGAAAAACTTCAGTTTTTAAAACTATTTATAAAAATTATTTTCTTTTCATAAGTATTTATACATATCCAAAAATCATCCAAAACGCTTTGAAATTTACCGTAAACATAAATTCTTTTGATAGTTTAGCATCTTCTTATATGCTAAATACAAATATTTATAATAAAACCTCTAAAAATTTAAGAAATAGTTACAAGTAAGAGTGTTATATTCGGCCATGCTGAATTTTCTATACCATAACATTTTGTGCTGTAAATTAAAGTTTGATATATACATCAGATTTTCGGAATAGGGCTAAACTTCACAACTACACTACTGTGTTATGAAGCCAGTTGTTAGTTTTAAGGCAATTTTCTAAATGGATGGTATAACCGGAACATTTACACCTGATGACTTTTTGGACACTTCGTCTAATAATGCAAACTCTTTTAAATATTGTTTTAAATTCGGTTCCTCACTAATTTTAAAATCATTCGATCTTCCTTAAAATCATTTGAGCATCCTGTTAATTGGGACGAACTGCAATATGGCATCCGTCTTTAAATAATATTAATATATTAAAATTTTTCTAAAAATATTTAAAACTAATCACCAATGGTACCCAAATATTGAGGAAACCCTAGGCATTCAAACCCTTTAACACATGCTGTGTTTTTCCCTAGTAAGCGGAAGGAATTTAAATATTGTGACACTTTTGCTGAACTGTAGTACAATTGTACAAACAGTTGATTTCTGAACTCCAAACATGTTTCCAATACTTTCTGATGAGGACCCGATAAACAAGAACACACAAAAAATATGAATATGTGAACATGGTATGATTAATAAGGACATAAGTTCCTCAAACTTTTCCTTTCCCGACATTTCTTAGTTTATTTTCAACCCAGTTAATTTTAATTAATTTTTTTTTCTACCAAAAAATTTCTCGATTTTTTTTCCAATTTTCAGTGAAAACTAAATATATTACATTTCTGAACTCAAAGTATTAATTCTCACAACTACAAAAACACCTCTCAATAAAAAAATTAATAGCCAAATATCCTTTGCATGATATGTTGCTATTTTTCGAAATCCAAATCCTCCAAAACATAAATAAATTCCCAAATTTTGTTTACATTTTGTATATGTCAAACTTTGTTTTTATTTTGTTAATGTCAAACTAGTTTCATTTTGTATATGAAGATGATATCAATTCTACAAATTTTACTAAAAGTGTTTATTAGGGTAGGTCGAAAATAGGCTTTCCTCTCGGATCAACTTCTAAGAGTGAAATTATGTTGTATTTTATCTTGAAATGGAAGACTGTAAAATATTATTCAATTATTTCGAGGGTAAGAGCCCGCGCATCGCCGCACTTTTTGAGTTTTTTTTCACAAAATCAGGCTTTAAGTATTAATTATTGCACCATTTTATAGCAAACTCAAAATTGATTAAAAAAGTTTTGAGTTATTGAAATTTTCCCCGAGAATTTTGTGACATATAAAAGTAAATATAAGAAATGATTTGTTAGTTTTGAACAAATTTACAAAAAAAATATTATGTATATATTTATAAGGTTCATAAATGTGCTAGTACGAATTTGTTAGTTTTGAACAAATTGGATAACGCTTACTCGGTTTAGTCTGTGGTCAAAAAAGGGCAATTATTTTAACAGCATCTCCAAAACTTTTGTTCAAACTTTAAAAAATTTTGTTAAATGTATTATTAAAAATTAAAGTTTTCTATATTGGATATTATGAAGGATATATAAGAATTAAACACAGAAAGAATGAGCTTAATACCTCTCATAGTTTTACCGTACCTGCGATGTGAATTTGAAGGATTTCGGAAAAAAGGCAAATTTTGCCAATATTAAGGTAAAAATTATATTATTACCTATTGTTGCTTAATTTTGATCAATTAATTATTATTTCCGAGTCCATGAAAAGTTATTTCATTCTGTGTTTAATTCTTATATATGTACATTCTTTATAACATCCAGTATAGAAAACTTTTATTTTTAAAAATACATTTAACAAAATTTTTTAATGTTTGAAAATGGAGATTTGGAGATGCTGCTGAAATAATCGCACTTTTTTCACCATAGACTAAATCAAGTAAGCGTTATCCAATTTGAACAAAAATTCGTAGTAGCCCATTTATGAATCTTATAAAGATAAAAATAATATTTGTTTGTAAAATTTTTCAAAACTAAAACAAATTTTCTTATATTTACTTTTATATATCTTCAGAATCACAAAATCCTTGGGGGAAATTTTAATAACTCAACTATTTTTTAACCAGTTTTGAGTTTTTATTTATTTTTCAGAAAGACATTACGATTTTGCTATAAAATTGTGCAATAATTAATACTTAAAGCCTCATTTTGTGAAAAAAAACTCCAAAAAGTGCCATTTTACGACATAAACGCATTAACAAACTTTGGCGGCGATGCGAGGGCTCTTACCCTCAAAATAATTGAATAATTTTTTTACAATCTTCCATTTGACGTTAAAAAACAACATAATTTCACTTTTAGAAGTTAATCCGAGCGAACAGACTATTTTCGACCCACCCTAGTGTATATGTTGCCAGAATGTGCGAAACTCCTACATGCTATTGGACGATGTGTGTGACAAACATAAACTAAACAGCTGTTTTGTTTTGAAATAAAATTTTCGAAAAATTAAATTAAAGAAAATGAATAAATAATATGAAAAAGTATGCTTTTTATACCCTTCACCTTCGTGAGAAGGGTATATATAAGTTTGTCATTCCGTTTGTAATTTCTATAATATAATTTTCCGACCCTATAAAGTATATATATTCTGGATCCTTATAGGTAGCGGAGATGATTAAGCCATGTCCGTCTGTCTGTCTGTCCGTCTGTCTGTCTGTCTGTCTGTATGTTTGTTGAAATCAGTTTTTAGAAGACCCCAGATATCTGCGAGATCCGAATCTTCCATAATTCTATCAGACATACGACCGGCAAGAACGCTATTTAAAATCAGCAAAATCGGTCCATGAATAACGGAGATATGAGCAAAAAACCGAGACAACCTCTGAAAATTTCATATAAAATTTAGATTTTTTATTCATGCTCAGACAGAAACTGCAAAAAACAAAAACAAAATACATAACAATACGGTAAATATTGTTATTGTAATTTGTTTATAAAAGCAAAGCAGAGCAAGAGCAGCAGAGCAAGAGTAGCAGAGCGAGAGCAGCACTATGTTTTGTTATTGGCTAGAAATATGAAATTAAGTATGTAGAGCCTGGATTAAGTGAGAACCTATAAAAGGGGACTTTCTGGTACTTTTTCGTTCTTCAAAAGGTATTTTTTGAAATTTCTATAATATTGAACCTAGAAACATGAAATTAAGTATGCATGGCCCGGATTAAGTGAGGACCCAAACAAGGGGAGTTTTTGGTACTTTTTCGTTTTTCAAAAGGTACTTTTTGCAATTTCTACAATATTGAACCTAGAAACATGTAATTAAGTATGTATGGCCCGGATTAAGTGAGGACCCATAAAAGGGGACTTTTTTGTTGTTCAAAAGGTACTTTTTGCAATTTCTACAATATTGAACCTAGAAACATGTAATTAAGTATGTATGGCCCGGATTAAGTGAGGACCCATAAAAGGGGACTTTTTGGTACTTTTTCGTTCTTCAAAAGGTACTTTTTGCAATTTCTACAATATTGAACCTAGAAACATGTAATTAAGTATGTATGGCCCGGATTAAGTGAGGACCCATACAAGGGGACTTTTTGGTACTTTTTCGTTTTTCAAAAGGTACTTTTTGCAATTTCTACGATATTAAACCTAGAAACATGTAATTATGTATGTATGGCCCGGATTAAGTAAGGGACCCATAAAAGGGGACTTATTGGTACTTTTTCGTTTTCAAAAGGTACTTTTTGCAATTTCTACGATATTAAACCTAGAAACATGTAATTAAGTATGTATGGCCAGGATTAAGTGAGGACCCATGAAAGGGTACTTTTTGGTACTTTTTCATTCTTCAAAAGGTACTTTTTGAAATTTCTATAATATTGAACCTAGAAACATGTTATTAAGTTCGTATATCCCGGATTAAGTGAGAACCAGTAAAAGGGGACTTCTTGGTACTTTTTCGTTCTTCAAAAGGTACTTTTTACAATTTCTACAATATTAAACCTAGGAACATGTAATTAAGTTTGTATGGCCCGGATTAACTGAGGACCCATAGATGGGGACTTTTTGGTACTTTTTCGTTCTTCAAAAGGTACAAAAGGCTTTAAACACATCATGGTGAAGGGTATATAAGATTCGGCACAGCCGAATATTGAACTCTTACTTGTTTAATTTTTAATAAACTAATTTTTAATTTTAACAATTTTCACACATTCAAAAGATAGCTTTGATTATATTTAGAAGTTATGTCATACAGAAAAACACTGGCACGTGTGATAGCAAAAATTATGAAGCGTATGTAAAATAACAATTTTGTGTATTTTTTTTGCCTATGTTTATAGATATAATTTTTTATTTGATTTTTATTGATAATTTTGGATATAATTTAATAAAATTTGGGACAAGGACGAAGCCTGTTTAATAGCTCTTAATATTGTTTAAATATTACTGAATTTACTGGTATAGGGTATTATATAGTTGACCATGTAAAAATAACATTTTAGAAAGTAAATTAATTGAATGTAAAGCAAAGGAATTAAACTTTTTAATCTTTTCCTAGAAAATTACACAAAGTCGTCGTCAAAGTTTATTTTTTTAATTAATGATCATACGTTATGGTCCGAAAGGCTAATCTGTCGGCTTTAAAACAAAGGTTTAACAAAGTATATTGCAAAGTTGAGTTGTAACGGCTTTATGTTTTAGGTTAAGATGAATCGAAGAAATATGGAGAAATGACTGAGGCTAAACCTTTATTATACCCTTCACCTTCGTGAGAAGGGTATATATAAGTTTGTCATTCCGTTTGTAATTTCTATAATATAATTTTCCGACCCTATAAAGTATATATATTCTGGATCCTTATAGATAGCGGAGTCGATTAAGCCATGTTCGTCTGTCTGTCTGTCCGTCTGTCTGTCCATCTGTCTGTCTATTGAAATATGTTTGGAATCCAAACATACAAAAAATACACAGCAAAAAAATATGATTTGCATTTTTTGTTAAAATAAAATAATTTTCCCTTCTGTTTTGCAAATATATTTTTTAATGAATAGAAAAAAGTATTTAAAACGTTTTCAATTATATGAGAGTAGATTGTGAGTTATTGTACAATAATTTTTATGCGAATAATGTAAGTCTGAAATTTAAAACTAACACAAATTTTTTCCAAGTGCTTTTTAAAACAATTTTTTACGATAAACAAAAACAAAATCTACGTCTCGTCAATGTTTACCGGCAATGAATCAGAGGTCGAAGTCGAGTCGGAGCTTAGCCGCCGCCGAAACATTCGGCTTAAATCGACTCAAATTTTTTTAATGTTTTTATTATCTAGACCAGCCAAGCACAGAAAGAGAAACTGTTATTGTAGTGGTGAGAAATTGCAAAAAAACACTTAGAAAAAATATTTCCTAATTACGCTTGTTATGATCAAGTTTTATAACAAGTAAAATGGTAAATTTTACAGATAAAACATATCCAAAGAAAAGAAAAATGTTAATTTCTTCACAAAGATTAGATTTTTTACAAAAAATGTTTAAAAAAAGTATTAAAAATATCGTTTTTATGTATTTTTACTATTATGCATTCCTGAAAAGTTTTTGGAGTGTATGAGTTTTTTGCAAGTTACTCTCTTGTTTGAGAATTATGTTGTTGTTTTTAGCGTTTAGTCGTTGTTGTTCTTTTATATAAATATAAGAATAGAAGTTGAAATTTTATTTTTGATGACTTTTAGTTTTTGAGCCACTGTGGACTTTTCGGTGGAAATGCCCATATTTATTTTTTTTTTTTAGATTTTAAGTGCATATTTTATATACATAAAACACTTATGAGTAATCTCCCTTACTCTAACAAATTTTATAAGTATCGGTCCACAATTGAATCTACTCCCCATATAAGATTTACGAATTTCAAAATAAAAGTATAGAGCTTAAAATGGAATTAAGTAAGTTTTGACTTAAACGTCTAAAATTGACTTGTAACCATTTGTATCGCAATGAAACTCAACAAAACTAACTGTTATTTAGAAATATATCCTTTTCCCAAATTTACCTAGGATCGGCCCATATTTGACCTATATAAAGCCTCAATTAGAAATTTTAGTTTTTTATCAATAAATGGCTTAAATATTTTGGAATTATGGTAATATTCAACATAAAAGTTTCTTTACAAAAAATAAAAATTTTATAAAAGTAAAAATTGTAAAAATATACTCATGGTGTAGGGTATTATATGGTCGGCCATGCCCGACTATACTTTCCTACTTGTTTTAACTTTATTTCGGAGTATTTTTACTTTTATTTTGGCAAAAAAAGATTTTTTTACAAGAGGGTTCAAAGGGCAGTAGGGCAAAATATGGCCCTATCCTTAAAAATGTTGGTAGGGGGAGTTAAGTCTTCTTCAATAATATTTATGTAGAATTTAAAAGTGTTAATAGTGTTTGTAAGTGAATTTTGACCTTTAAGTCATTTTATGAAGGGGGGTTTGTATGGGGGATAGGATCAAATGAAGCCCGATCATTACAAAAATCGGTAGTGTCATTTAAAGTTCTATAAAACTGAGTTTTGTCGACTTTTGTTAACATAATAGATCATTTAAATTAATTATAAGCCAAAAGGCCCTATTTGGGGGGTACGGTTGTATGGGGGCTAGTCGAAATAATGGACCGATTTTAACCATTTTCAATAGGCTTCGTCCTTGGGCCAAAAGAAGCGGGTGTGCCAAATTTCATCTAATTATCTTCAAAATTGCGGCCTGTACCTTGCGCACAAGGTTTACATGGACAGCCTGCCAGACGGACGGACGGACATAGCTTAATCGACTCAGAAAATGATTCTAAGCCGATTAGTATACTTTAATGTGGGTATTGGACGAATATTTTTCTACGTTACAAACATCAGCACAAACCCAATATACCCTCCCCACTAAAGTGGTGTAAGGTATAAAAACAAAAGAGTACCAAGCGCATAGGGCTTGGGCACCCTTTGTTTGTGCGTCATTGCGTTGTTATTTTTGTTTTTCTGTGTTTTTCGTTATGTATGTTTAGATGTCTGTTGGTTTAGATGCCTTGTGTATTTTGTGTTTTATTTCGTTTAGCGTTGTTGTTCTTTTTGTTAAGCTTTTGATGTAATAATAATGTAGTATAATTTAAAATTTATAAAAGATGTTTAAAATACACTATGGTTAAGGGTATATAAGATTCGGCACAGCCGAATATAGCACTCTTACTTGTTTTGTTAAATTTTAGTTATGTGCTTTAGAAATATTAACAATATATCAATCAAAAATTCATAAAAAACACCTTTTTGAATTTCCTTTTGTGTCGTAACAGTGCAAAATTAAATTCAAAAAGGTGACGCCAAAAGTATTAAAATCAAATTAACATCACTCACTCACTTTTGCTACAATACTAGATTAACCACACTTCAGTTTTATGTATAGTCTTATTTTTAATATTTTTAATGTTTTAAAAAATACATTTACTCGTTCTACTATCGAACCTCCTAATTAATAAAATGTCAAAACAAATCAATATAATTGTATCCAGCACCGTTAAATTATAAAAGGGCTTTTATGTACGATTCAAACTTTATTGTAAAAAATTATAGTTAAAATATGTATTTCATATTAACTATGAATTTTAAAGTAATTATTATATGGGAACTGTCAATATTTAATCCCTTTTTAACTACATATTTTTCTTTTCATAGAAAGCAAAAATAAATATATATTTTTTTAATTTAAATCGGTGTCAAATTTACGCCAACTTCCATAGCCTAAGATAATCCCCATATTCATATTTTTATTTAACAAAATTTTTAAAACAAAAATAGCTTTTTTAATTTATTTAATGGTAAAACCAGCAAAATTTGGAATTAAAGACTGCATAAAAAATTAAATCTGTTTACAGTAGTTAAAATTTAAAGGTTTGTCGCCAACTATTATGAATTACCTTCTAAGGGTTACCAAGGTACCCTTAAGTAACTTCAACCAAAGTAAGCTAAAAGTGAAAAAAATACTCTCCACACTATGAAATGTTTCCATTGAATTTTCAAATGTCAAATATATAAATATGGCAACATTTCCAGGCGCTTACGCTAAAAGTTAAAATAACGACTATGTTCACGTTGGCTTATCGGTCACTTTTAGATAAAATATATTTACATATAATGAAAAACTAATCCTAATATCCTAATCTATATTATAAATCTCTTTGTAAGTCTGTTCGTTTGTTCGTCAATCACTCCTAAACGGCTGAACCGATTTTCTTGAAAAAGGCTAGGAGTGCGCAAAATTTGAACTTTTGAGCATAAATACCAATTATTGTCTTTACTAAAGCCAAAATATATTTCAATAAACTTTTTAAAGTTTCAGAAATACTATGCTATAGTACTGTTGCGAGAGTTGGACCAAAGGGGACAAAAAATAGCGCAAAAGGGGGAAAAACTACTTTTGGGATTTGAGACCAATTTTTTTTGTTCTAAAGCCAATTAAAACCCCTAGTTAACTATAAGAAAACATATATTGGCAAGGTATAATAATGGGCCTCAATGTGGCATTTTTTAACGATTTAAACTCCATTCCGTTTTCTTAACTCTTTATATATACAGTTAATCTCAAATATAAGTATACAGAAATACTGACAATTGGTTTTATTTAAAAAAGGATATATTTATTTATTAAAAACAATTATGATAATTATTATTCACTACTTTTTTCCGGGTTATTTTGGATACTTGAGTTCTCATTTAAGGTGTAGTTAAATAGGTACAAAATTTACGCCACAAAAGTAAGTACATATACGAATAATTTCAATATGTATTTGGCTTAATGATATTAACAAAATTCATGAAAATTTTACCTGTTTGAATGTAATTATTTTATAATAAAATATTCTGTACACTATAAAATGAAAAAATTTTGTTCCGAAAAATTGATTTTTTTGGTAATTGATCTGAATATTATTTATAGGAGCATTTTTTCCTATTTAAGAACATTAAACCCCCGGAGTTTTGGATCGGGTATTCAATAATATCCCTCGTTTGTTCATTATGATGCATTGGAAGACGATATTTTAACTTTTAAATTAATTGTTTCTTTACAATAATTACAATCCATTGCGGAACATTGCCGTTTTTAACATAGTATAGTGTTCATATTTGATATTTAACGGCGATTTCCTAAAATTTATGTCTTAAAATGCGATATTAATAATATTTGCACTAGTATCCATTAATTAAAACAAGTTTTTTGGTTCCAATCATCCATTACACACTCCTAAATACTACCAATTATCGTCGAATGGTGACCATGTCAATAACTTACACTACATATCGGTTCTGAAATTGATTATTGTCCAAAATAGTAAGATTTTTATATTAAATCAGGCTCAATTGGTGGTATGAATACGAATTGAGCAATTTTGAACACGGATACATCTTAATTTGTTGCTAGAACAAATAAAATGTCCGATCCATAAAACATGGTTATTGTATCGAGTATATCAAGATATGATTAATAGCATTATTGTATGCTTTGGAAATCGGAGTATTTGGAAAACATGTTTAAATTAAAGAAAATATATAGAATTATCCAAATTTTAAAGTTTATGTTGTAAGTCTTAAAAAATCGGATTTAAATTTCGGGTTTTTAAGAACGTACTGTGTTCAAAATGGCCAAGTCCATGCATATAACATTAATTAGAACTCAAAGAACCAAAATATGAAGAAAAAAAAGTAGTGAATAATAATTATTATAATTGTTTTTAATAAATAAATGTGTTACTTTCTTGTTTTTTGAAAAAATAATATGTTTTTTATATAAAACCAATCGTTAGTATTTCTGTATACTTATTTTTGTGATTAACTGTATATCCACCATCAAATCGTGCTCCATATATGGGACTCTTCTTTATAAATATAAGATTGATTTTTTGAATACCACTTAAATAAAATGTCATAGCTAAACTCGAATTTTAGCAAGTAATGTACGTTACTCATTTCCTGAAGGTGATCTTAAATAGGGGTAGGGTCAATTATCGAACAATTCTCATAAAATTCGGTAGAGAGATTTTTGCTCGTAAGAAACTTACTTATTTTGATTTTAAGCTCTTTACTTGTATTTTGAAATATAATATAATTTAAATACAAAAATTCGTTTATCTTGGAAACTATTACAGTTAGAATCTTAAAATTTTGCATAAATAGCTTTAACATCCATGTAAACATTTTTTGTAATAAATTGGCTACCCATGAAGGGAGCGATACCTCCCATATTAATTAAACAAAAAAATCGTTTTTCTTAAGGTAATAAAACAGTTAGAGTCCTCAAATTTTGTAGGAGCCACTTTAATTTAATATGATTATTTAGGATAAAAAGTGGCGTACTAGCATTAGAGGGCGTGGCGTGGGGCGTTTATCTTGGAAACTATTACAGTTAGAATCTTAAAATTTTGCACGAATAATTCTAACATCCATGTAAACTTTTTGAGTATTAAATAAACGGATTACCCATGAGAGTAGCGGCACCTCCCATATTAATTAAATACAAAAATTCGTTTATCTGAGTAACTAATACTTGAAGATTTTTGTAAATTTAGAGTATAACGAGCGAACGTATAATGGGGACTTGACATCTCCCAAATGAATAAAATGCATAATATTGTTTATCTAGGACTAGATTCATCAAATTTTGCATAAATTACTTTAATATTTATCTGAGCATTTTGGAGGTAAAAGGCCAAACTTTCATCTAGGGAGCTTGAAGCCTCCACATGAATTAAATAGAAAAAATCGTATATCTATGAAACTATTAGAGCTAGAATCTTAAAATTGTATACGAACAATTTTGGCATTCATGTGAACATTTAGAAAATAACGGGCGGACTTTCAATGGGGGGCTTGGCACCACATATATGAATCAAATACAAAATTTCGTATATCATGAAAACTCTTAGAAAATTAAAATTTTCTTTTAGATAGATAGAATTTGACGAACTCTCAATACTTTGCTCTGCATCTCTCATATGTAACATATTGTTAACATATTTTTAATCGTTTATTTTTTATTTTATTTATTTATCCCGTGATACACGGCTTTTAGTTTATATATCTTAAATGAAATAATATATAAATAAATTTTTAATTGTTTTAAATAATTTACAAAAAAATGCAAATTTCATTTTATTAATTTTGGTCTTGTCAGGATTCAAACCTATGATTATTTATATCACATATTAAATATGTGTAACGTATATTCATAGATATGTATGATGCCATTTTGTAGCAAATTCTTTGATTCGAAAAAAAAACTATTTCAAAATTATTTTAAGTTACTGACTGACAAACATGCATAGAAATCCTTGCCCTGGTTATATGTAATTCTAAAATCCCGAAAAATCCTCGCATCTCTTTCGATATACATTATTAATTGGGTTGTGACTTGACTATATCTATTTAATGCGCCATCTGTTGGTCAATAGCAGTGCTGAAATATTCTATTACTTTTGATTACTCAGTACTGGGATGCCAAATGATTTTACAAATCCTGGGATTCAGGATTGTGAAAATTTCAATCCCGGAATATTTCGGGATTGTTGTAATTTTGCAACATAAAATAATATTTTAAACCATAAAGAAAAGGTTGTGGCTCATAGTAAAATTCTAAAAGAAGTCAACAATCTCAGTTTTCATAATTATGTATAGAAATTATTTTCTTTCCAACAGTATTTATATCTACAAATCGTTAAAAACGCTTCAAAATTAAGCGAAAACATAAATTCTTTTGATAGTTGATTAACAGAAAGAATAGTAAAAATAGCGAAAATACCGGAAACTTAAATAACTAAGAGAGTTATATTCGGCTATGCCGAAACTTATATACCCACCATCAAACCGTGTTCCTTATATGGACTGCTTCTCTATAAATATAAAGTTGATATTTTGAATAGCAGTTAAATATAGTTCCATACTAAACTCGAATTTTAAGCCAGTAATATACGTTAGTTATTTCCTGAAGGGGATTTTAAATGGGTGTATTATGGACCGATTCTCATAATACTAGTGTTTTGAAATTAGTAAATCTGAGGGGGATCTTATATGGGGAGCAGATTCAATTGTAGAAAAATAAATGTTTAATGCACATAAAATATGCACTTAAAATCTAAAAAATTTAAAGAATATAATGTGAAAATTTATACAAAATTTTAAGAAATATGGTCAAAATTGTTTAAAAATAAGAAAAAAATTTAATTAAAAAAATCGGAACAGAGACACGCCCATCTCTCAAACAACCTACATCGTGTTTGTGACTACATTTTTCATCAAAATATATTGAAAATCGGAATATATGCAAAGATCGGTTCAAGGATACTCACACCCCCCATACAACCTATATCATAAAAACATTTAAGCCAGTAATATACGTTAGTTATTTCCTGAAGGGGATTTTAAATGGGTGTATTATGGACCGATTCTCATAATACTAGTGTTTTGAAAATAGTAAATCTCAGGGGGATCTTATATAGGGAGCAGATTCAATTGTAGAAAAATAAATGTTTAATGCACATAAAATATGCACTTAAAATCTAAAAAAATTACAGAATATAATGTGGAAATTTATACGAAATTTTAAGAAATATGGTCAAAATTGTTTAAAAATAAGAAAAAAAAAATCCTGCATTTCCAAAAAATTGATGCAAGGACACTCCCACCACCCATACAACCTATATCGTAAAAAGATGTTTGTGACTGAATTTTTTTTATCAAAATGTATTAAAATTTGAAATATATGTGTTTATTACAGCTTACAAGAATTTATATGCATATAAATTATATGATGATTATGTCGGGAATCGAACCCATACAATATATTTATTATCATTATCATATGGAATGTGTTATACAAAAATCGTGGGTTCGATACTTGACACGGAAAAATTAAAAAAATAACATTTGTATTTTTTCTTATTATAGCGTATATTTTAAAAGTTTTTATTTTTTTTAATATTTTATAAATTTATTTGTAAAATATGTTGTAAATAAAACAAGTCAGATTTCTATATTCGGCTGAATCTTATATACCCTTCACCAAGTATGTTTTAAAAACCAGTTTTTATTTATTTTGTATCTCTGCACACAAACAAATATAAACTGTAGCAGAAAGAAATATTAACCGTTGTACTGTATTACCACCGTCAAACTGCATTACGGAAATTTTCAGAGTAAGTCTCAGATTTCTACCCATATCTCAGTTATTTATGGACCGATTTTGCTGATTTTCAATAGGAAAACATGGCTGACAGAATTATTGAAGATTTGGATATCGAAGATATCTGGAGTCTTCAGAAAATTAATCGACTTAAGAAAATTAATCGACTCCGCTATCTATAAGGATTCAGAATATATATACTTTATAGGGTCGGAAATTTATAATATAGAAATTACAAACGGAATGACAAACTTATATATACCCTTCTTACGAAGGTGAGCTCACTACACAATTCTCAACGAGCGAGACGAGTAATATTCCGTTTTTAAATTAAGTTGTGTGTGATTATAAATTATTTGTTCGAACCTACACATCCTGCACATGCTTGTTTAATATTTTCACAATTGTGTACGTGTATTTTGATACTATGCAGTACTGTGAATTTAAGAACAAGTATACCCAAACAGATGTTTAATATATATTATTGATGCAATACCCAGCAGTTCGACAAAGAGTCAATGCATACGAAAAAGACTGTAATTTCCACTAACCACCTAGATGATCGTAATTCGTATGTTTTGGGTCATTCATCACGAATGTACCCTTTGTAATCGAGAATGAAGACAGTCGTCACTTTAGTGTCCTCTTTGTATGCGGGAGCGGAGATAGTCGTCTCTTTACTGTCCTCAAGTAACCTAGAGATTATACTCTTAAAAGTAGTTTTTTTGTTGTACTTCCAAAAGTAGTTATTTTACCCATCTTTTAGAGAAATGATTATTACTTTCTACTAAAAAGCCAACATCTGGTTGACTCAAATTTATATATTTCGGGTCACATTATTGTCCCATAGTATTCTAGAGAGTAGACACTTCAAATTTTTAAATTTTAGTTCCATTAATATCTTAACACCTGGCTGACTCCAATTCGTATGTTTTTGGTCTTTTGTCACAAATAAACTCTTTGTAAACGAGAATGAAGACAGTCGTCACTTTAGTGTCCCCTTTGTAAGCGAGATGTTTTAGAGATAACGGTACTTTTTTAAAAGAAGTGAAAGGAAAAAACAAAAAAATAACCCTGGTTCTCAATGGGTTAATAATATTTGTCATCTAACACATCAGTGGAAGGCTCTGTCAAAGACCTTTCCAATGATACCCACATCATTTGATACCCATACCATTTATCAGAGATCGAGATATATACAATTATATATCAGACCAAACCATTTCTAGGATAAGCAATCTGCTTCATTTTAAATTATATTTCTATGTATGTAATTAACATTTATTTCTTAGTTTCAGAAATGATATCCAGTCCATTTGAAACACGTTCAGATAGTTTTTACTTCGTTGATAATCGACTAGTGATGCACAACAAAGCAGACTATGCTTACGACGGTGGAAGACCAGTTTAAAATTGATGTGAGGCGTTCACTATGTTTTGAATTCTATATTTTCGAGAAATATTCAAATCAGAGCTTTTTCAATAAAACTAAACTTAAAAAAGTATGTACTCATCAAAGATTTTTGGTAAATATTGACAATTTTATTATTAAATACAATTTAATACGTATTTTTTATTTTCAGCAAGTTTTCGGTAATGGTGCTTATGAATATCACTAATTTCATAGACAAAATTTTTGAAATGAAGACTAACATTGCACAATGTATGATGACTGAAGTATTAAATGACAAATTTTTGCACTTTGGAAACAAATTAAAATTGTTTTTATTTAGTACCTAGCTTTTGGGAATGTACATACATATGTATCTGTCAAGGACATAAAAGTTATAAGTTTTATCATATAATTCTTAAATAGTAACTATTTCAGTTCAACTTTTATTTTTTTTCTTGTCTATTTAATATAAATTATTAGTTTTTAATTTTTTGATAACAGTTATAGACAACGAAAAAATATTTCTTATATATAACTATTATATTTCAATAAATATTTAATTCGTCTTTTTATACCCTTCACCTTCGTGAGAAGGGTATATATAAGTTTGTCATTCCGTTTGTAATTTCTATAATATAATTTTCCGACCCTATAAAGTATATATATTCTGGATCCTTTTAAATAGTGGAGTCGATTA
This sequence comes from Lucilia cuprina, assembly GCF_022045245.1. Classification (NCBI taxonomy): domain Eukaryota; kingdom Metazoa; phylum Arthropoda; class Insecta; order Diptera; family Calliphoridae; genus Lucilia; species Lucilia cuprina. The sequence goes on from NC_060949.1 coordinate 7,152,622, forward strand.
AGCCATGTCCGTCTGTCTGTTGAAATCAGTTTTTAGAGGACCCCAGATATCGGCGAGATCCGAATCTTCAATAATTCTATTAGACATGCTTTCGAGAAGATCGCTATTTAAAATCAGCAAAATCGGTCGGTAAATAACGGAGATATGAGCCAAAATCCGAGACAACCTCTGAAAATTTCATGAAAAATGTCATATTTTTTTCATGCTTTGTTAAAAAAGCAACAAAAGCTTTGTGTATTTTGTGTTTTATTTCATTTAGCGTTGTTGTTGTTCTGTAGTCGGGAAAAAAATTAAAATTTATAAAAGATGATTAAAATACACTATGGTGAAGGGTATATAAGATTCGGCACAGCCGAATATAGCACTCTTACTTGTTATATTACTTATTGATATGAAGTAAGAAAGTCAGTTAAGTCATAATAGTATTTGTACGTTTTTATTTACGTTCTAACAGACTTTTTTCTTGTACATCGCTTAAAAATGCCAATATAGCGATAAAATTCGACATAATAAATGAACCAAAATCTATATCAATTAAAATAGTTTTAAATAATAAATAATATTTGCTGCTAGAATATTTTTATTGACAAGGAAACAAATATTTCTCAAATATAAGTGTTTGAAAACAATAGGAAAAAATATAAATTGAATAATAACAGTTATGAACAACATTTATTTTTTTTGTGCTTAAAACAGTTATTGTGTAACTCTTAATTATATTTCTTATTTAGGTTAGGTCCTTGGTTTATGTATACCTTTTTTTTATTTATTTTGTCAATTTTTTATTTCAAGAACATTTGTATATATTGGGAGTTCAATAACTAAAAATTGTTAATTACAAAAAATGCGACATCAATAAAAATCAAAAGGCTAAACGTTTTAGAGAGTTTTCTCATGATGCTAATTACTACAGTGAAGATTTAGGGCGAGTTTTTCTGATAAAGATAATCTTCATTCTTAAACCTGGTTTAATATATGTTTCGTATTTTTCAGTTATCAGTAAAGTTACTTATTATCTTAGTTTAACTGAGTGTTATAGGCAAATTAAACTTAAGTTATAAGTGAGAAAATACAATTAACAAAAACAATAAAACAATGATTTCGGAAGAACAAAAACTTAATATTTTAAGTAAATTACAATATTATGATTTGTTTTGTTTTATTTTTATTGTTTTAAATGTTTCCATTTTAATTTAATTTATTTTCAATATAAACCTAGCCTGTTGGCAATACTAACAAAGTTAACTGAGCTTAAATCTAAAACTGAAAAACGCAATCATCGGTTAAAGTCCGCCTAAATTTGTTCCGAGTTTAATATAACAGCAAGTAAAGCCTTGTTTAACTGAGGAGTAAGAAACCCGCCCTTAGAGTTTTACAATTTTGCAATTTTTAAGCTGGAAATCTTGTGTATGTAATCCCGTAAAAAAATAGAAAGTTTAATTTCAAAGAAAATTAAAAAATGTGATAATTGCACATATATTTATTTTTTTCTCGATTCGAGAAAAATACAGAAGAAACGAGCATACTTAGTACTAAATTATTAAATATAGTGGGGATGTGCTGATGTTTGTATCACCCCAAAATATTTGTAGACCTAGACCAGCGTTGTGCGTTCTGATTACGAAGATTTTCGGCAATTCACACGTACATAACCCGATCGTAAATAAAACTCATTGCAAGAGCGTAAAAATTACAAAAATTATCTTTAGTTGCTTGACAGCATTCAACAAAGTAGGTTGATGTCGCTTTGTTTCAGAAATTGCAAACAAATCGTGTAAAAACAACAACACCACTTGCCAACAAGAGAGCAACTTGCAAAAACCTCATACACTCCAAAAACTTTTTAGGAATGCATAAATAATATAAAAACATAAAACGATATTTTTAATACTTTTTTTAACATTTTATATTCAAAAATCTAAATTTTGTGAAGAAATAACCATTTTTCTTTTCTTTGGATATGTATTATTTGTAAAATTTCCCATTTTACTTGTTATAAAACTTGATCATAACAACCCTAGCCCCTATGAAAAGCCCCCATCAAAATTTCACTTAAATGTCCACAATTTTATTCAACAATAAACGGCTTAAGTATGTATATCTAAGGCAAGGTACAATACAACTCAAATGCTTTATTATGGCAACTAAATCTCATTATATTTTTGTCAAAGGTGTAGGGTATTATATGGTCGGCCTCGCCCGACTATAATTTCTTACTTGTTTATTATTAAAAAATAATTATTTTTTATTTATATTAAATTTTCAGTTAGTTAATTAAAAGGATATATCGGAATTTAAGGAATCCCTGAAGCTATTATTTGCTTAAAGTTTTGTAGTACATTCACTTTAACATACATATGTCAATTTTAACACATTCTGATGAAAAATGTATTAAAAAGCACGTTAATCAAACACATATATTTTAATTTTCAATACATTTTGGAAAAAAAACGTTTTTACGATATAGGTTGTATGGGGGTTGGAGTGTCCTTGTCCTTGTTGATGAAAAATGTAGTCACAAACACGTTTTTACTATTAAGGTTGTATGAGAGGTGGGCGTGTCCCTGCTCGGATTTCTTTTAAATTAAATTTTTTTCTTAATTAGACAATCAGACACCACCCTATCAAATTTCATTCTCCTGCGATCACCCGTCTATTTTTGCCCATACAACGGTATGGGGACAAATTATTGTGGGTCGTGGAACTAATTTTTCAACGAAAATATTAAGAATTTAGTAATCATCAATTTTTAATGTTACATATTTTTAACCAATTTGGACCATGTTTTTTAAATTTTCGTATAAATTTCCACATTATATTCTGTAAATATTTTTGATTTAAGTGCATAGTTTAAATGCATTAAACATTTATTTTAGAGCATATTACTGGCTTAAAATTCGAGTTTAGCTATGGAATTATATTTAAGTGCTATTCAAAATATCAACCTTATAATTATAAAGAAGCATTAAATATATGGAACATGGTTTGATGGTGGGTACATAGATTTCGGCATAGCCGAATATAACTTTATTACTTGTTTTATTGTTTTATTTTTTCTATTCTTTCTGTTAATCAAAAGAATTCGGTTAATTTTGAAGCGTTTTAAACATTTTGTGGATATAAATACTCTTGGAAAGAAAATAATTTCTATACATAATTATGAAAACTGAGGTTGCTGACTTCTTTAGGATTTTACTATGAGCCACAATCTTTTCTTTAAGGTTTAAAATATTATTTTTTGTTGAAATATTACAACAATCCCGAAATATTCCGGGATTGCAGGTTTCAAAGTCCTGAATCCCAGTATTTGTAAAATTATTTGGCATCCCAGTATTGAGTAATCAAAAGTTGTAGAATATTTCAGCATTGATATTCGCCAACAGATGGCGCATTAAATAAATATAGTCAAGTCACAACCCAATTAATAATGTATTTTGAAAGAGGTGCCATGCGGGGATTTTAGAATTACATATAACCCGGGCAAGGATTTCTATGCATGTTTGGAGTCAGTAACTCAAAATAACTTTTAAATCTTTTTTTTTCGAACAAAGAATATGCTACAAAATTGTATCGATTTGATGGTGCATATTTTGTTATAAATGCATAAATTGCATATATTTTGCATATTTCCAACATTTTCATAGCATATTTTTCTAATTTGGTATTTACATATTTAATTTTTTTAATATATATCAACAAATTTTTATTTAACAACAAAACACTAGGTCCTATAATATAAGAACTTACATAGTTTTATTTTATTTTGAAAAACAACAACAGTATATTAATTTATTTTGTATTTTAATTTTTAATGCCACAGTCGGTTCAGTATCAATTTCTGAGTCTGTCTATATGTCTGTCTATATAAAAAAATAACTTGAAGAAATTTTGTTCATAAATCTTCATAAATAAATAATTTTTATTTGTCAACCTACAAATATTTTCTTAGTGTGAACACAATGTGAACACCAAACATGAAACATTTTCGTTAAACGTTAAAGAAACTATTTAATAATATTTTTTATGATTTCATAGAAATTTCTGCCTAAAAACAAAAAATTAAATACATTTTTATTTCATAATGTGCTTAAAATGAGTATTTCTATTTTGACGTTTTGTTTGAAGAAACAAAGCCAAACACAATTCAATACAAATAGTAAACGTTTGTTTGCCCGGTGTTCACATTACAACAAATAATTTCGTAAAGCAATTGACGGATAAAACAGTAAAAAAAAAAAAAATTTGTTTGCAGGCAATGAGGAACATAACAACAAGAACAGCTAATGCGCAACCAAACCAAAAGTCAAAAATATATGTGTTTATATTTACTAAAAAGTTATATCATTGAATAATAAGTAACTTCTATATATTCTAAAATTTCATTTAATATTGTTTTTCATCAAAATTTTACCACAAAAAAATACTAATTACATTTCAATACCTTGTGCAAGTGGAAAAGAGATAGATGGACTTGCATAAGGTATTGAAATTACATTTCAATACCTTGTGCAAGTGGAAAAGAGATAGATAGACTTGCACAATGTATTGAAATTACATTTCAATACCTTGTGCAAATAGAAAAGAGATAGATTACTGTCATGTTGTTGCTATTTAGTATAGTCAATGTAGCGAAAAACCTTGGATGTTTGGAAAGGTTTATAGCGATTTCAAAAAAATCGCTATAAGCCCGGAAATAACCAAATTATAAATAATTTTCATTAAATTACATATCTATAAAATTGAAAATTATAGAGAATTGTTTATTATTAATATATTTTTATATCCATTAATATAATAAATAATTGTTTAAATAAATTGAGTAATAAATTAATTAAATAATTTCTCAATTAATTACTAAACTATAGTCTAGATTATAACCTATAGACTAGACTATAAACAATACTATAAACTAGAGTATAGACAAGACTATAGACTAAACTATAGCTTGACTATAGACTAGACCAGCGGTTCCCCCAGTTTTTACTTCGCAGACCACTTGAGGAATTTATTTAAATTCGCGGACCCCCATACATATTTTGATATCTTATTGTTCTAAATATGTAATTGTTCATCCGAAAATTGTCATAGTCCATAAAATCCCAAGGTCAAACAGATGTAGATATGTCATTTCTATAAAATATTCCCGTACATTGAGAATAATTAATATTTCGGAGAAGTTTCAATTGCCTGTTTTTGAAGATAGAATGATTTCATTGTTGAAATGTTAACATGATGTTTAATTTTATGATCGTGAGATCTTTCACGTTCATTTTTCTTTATGGTAACGAAAAGGTTTCTTCATCAAATATCGACGACATGTGCTTAAAGAGTCACGTTGCAAATTTTTTTGCGATTGCAGACGGGTAATCTGAGTATGTTAGCTAATTTTTCGGGAAAATAATATAAGAAAGTTGAACTTCTTCCATATTGTTGCGGAATGCGTTTATTCGCATAATATATGACTTGAATTCTTTGCGAAAATACTGTGAATTTTATTGCATGGTTTTGACTATTTATGCATTTTCTGATGTTAATTTAATAATATTGGTCGACAAAATCAAGTTAAAATCTGTGTATCACGTCGGAATGGAATATTTATATTTAAATTACCTGGATTAACGTATTGAAGACGAATCAAGAGTCACCTCTGTTTCGGAAATATATTATTTTAGTCCTTCCAAACAAGAACACTTTTTTACAATTTGACAAACTTAAATCTGCGATAAGCTTGTCCTTGAATTATGAAATGTGGCCTAACTTCATACTCCGAGATAACAGTATCTCTTATTTAATTGTAATTTGGGAACCGTTGGACTAGACTGCAAACTAGACTATAGATGCATATATTATGTAGTATAACTATCGATAGTATGTATAAATAACAAAACAAACAACAAAAATAATTATCATTAATTTACGCAATTGCTTGAATTTCAATTAAATGTCACAACTTTGTCTCAGATTTATATTTTATAAAAAATAAAATAAAACCAGTCATATAAGCGACTATTTACATTTTTGTATGAGGTGATAACACTCTTTTTCAGAAAATAAACAAAGAACAGCTGTCATTGACGCTGTTTGATCTTACATTTGGTTTGCAAGATCAAATTATTATTTTACCAAAATGACGTAAATTATTTGACTTTTGGTGTTCACATTGATGAAACAATGAGAAAATATTTATTTGCCAGCAAATCAATTTGTTTTATGAAAATCATCCACATTGCTGTTTGTTAATATGAAATATTTTATGTTCAGATTCGACAAAGTTTTTTCAATCGTGTTATATATTAATATTATACACTTTTATTATAAAAATTTAATTTTAAACCTAATAAAAATAGTTAAAATTGAAACAAATTGCCAAATTGTTTTTTTCTTGCATGAAAATATACGATATACTGTGGCTGCAAAACAAGTGTGCGTTTGAACCAAATTATTTTTGTTTGACGCAACTTTATAAATATTTTATAACAAATATTTGGACCAAATATTTTACAGGTCTGAACGTAGCTTTAATCAACTTTTTGTAAATTTTATCATATTCTATTTTGTACATTTCACATCTTGCATTATATTTTTTGCGTATTATTTGTGTAATTTGTTTGCAAACGTAATATCAATCTTGTACTCAATTTTGTATTTAATAATGTTTCTTTTCTTTAAAAACATGTATATGTTATCGTTACTTTTGTTGAAACTGTCAGAATATGCGCAATTTGGATAATACTCGAGTTCGTTCTAATATGGTGAATATCTTGGCTAAACAGAGAAATGGTAGCAGAATCTGTCACATCAATGCTCAGAGTATTGAAAATAAAACCGATGAATTCCGTTATTTTTTTGAAAACTCAGAAATTGAGTTTATCTGTATTTCGGAAACATGATTAGATGCCAGTATCTCTGATGCTTTTATCTCATTAGATGGCTACAATGTATGTAGAAATGATAGGAATGGTTATGGTGGCGTTGCTATTTATATTAAAAAGGGTATTCAATTTAAAGTTATTGGCAAATCTGGTGTTCCCGATAACCCTATTAACACTCATTTAGATGGTGTTATTGATGAAGAAAACCAAGTGGAATATATATTTATCGATGTAAGCAGTGAAGAATGTCATTTACTTTTATGTTGTGTTTATAGACCTAATAGAAACATACGTATAGATCACTTTTTTGGAAAACTGGAATTATTATCAGTGCGATATGATGATGTTGTTATTGCTGGTGATTTTAACTCCAACATATTAGTGGAACGAAATTTTTTGGACGTTATGAAATCGCTAGGACTTAGATCACCAAACTTAAATACGCCTACTCACTTCACCGCAACTAATAATACCCTCTTGGATCTGTTCTTTGTTAATAGACTATCCAAAATATTAATGTATGATCAACTTTCTGCGTCTTGTTTTTCAAAGCATGATCTTATATTTATGACTTACAACTTTCAATTACACATTGTTCCTGATAAACACGTAACATTTCATAATTGTAAAAACATACATTTTAATTTACTTGAATATGAATTTCAACAAATCTATTGGGATCATCTTTTTTATATGCACTCAGTGGATGAGCAGATCATGTTCTTAAAATCTAACATTAATAACTTGTATGACTTATCGGTACCTTTAAAAACAATAGCTATTAGTCGAAAGAAAAAACCTTGGTTCTCTAATAACATAAAGCAGGCGATTCTTAACAGAGACTTGGCATATGATCGATGGAAACGTTTTAAAACCACGTATTTGCATGAACAGTATCGTAAACTCAGAAACGAGTTAAATGATATTTATCTGTGGGCTACATCATATGGACTAAGCATTAATCCTAATAAATCAAAATGTTTAGTTATTGGTAAACCCGTTCACACAAGTTATGCATCATCTAATGTTAATATAATAATCAATAATCAACCTATTGAATTTGTTAACAGAAGCCAAGAATCTTGGTATTATATTCAACAGTAATCTTTCGTGGTCTGATCATATTAATTATATTTGTGGACGTACCTTCTCCATGATCCGGTCTCTTTAGCACTCTCAACATTGTACCCCATTAAATATTCGTATTTTGCTTGATAAAACGTATCTAATACCAATTCTGCTATACGGTTGTGAACTTTTCGCTAGCTGTGACGCTGTGAGTACAAGAAAACTAAATGTTACATTTAATAATATAGTTCGATATGTATTTGGATTGAAACGTTATGATCACATCTCAGAATTTTCTTCTAAACTCTATGGAACAAGCTTGGATAACTTACTAAAAATTCGTCGATTGATCTTTCTACATAAAATAATAAATATCCAACAACCCTACCACCTATATGAACGACTACGATTTGGTAGATCTAACAGAGGCAAAAGATTAATTGTTTTGAAACACCGCAGTCTCATTTCAAAATGGCACTTTATTACATCAGCTATACCTCTCTGGAACTCTATTCCTCACAGTTCTCAAATGTTAAGTAACGGGTTTAACTTTAAAAGAAATATTATTAAACTATTCTCGAATTAACTTATCTAATATTTATGATTTTAAATATGATTAAATGTACACCTTTTATGCGTGATTATACTTTTGTTATTAGTTTCATACTTTTATTAGTTTCAATATTGTTAAACAATTTATGATCTCTAAAATTTTGAATAACTTTCTTACATAATAAATAAATAAATAAACCAAATAAATAAAATGTATGTATGTATGAATGTATGTATGTATGTATGTATGTATGTATGTATGTATGTATGTATGTATGTACTAGAATGTCCCGAGAAATGGGACGATTTCACATAGCCCCATACATATGCACCCCCCGGAACAATCGGTAAAAAGCTTCACACATTCACATATTCGTTGTTTATGAAGCAAATGCACAAAATTTTGCACAGGTCAGTTTTTTGACTTCCGGAATTAAATTCTAAATTATTGTGGACATAGGACCCTTCAGAAAACGACTTTAACGTTAATTATGGGCGTAAAAATACGAATAAAGCGAAGAAATTTGACATAAGTAAGTATTTTAGGAACCAAAACCTTTCCATCCAATTATATGTGGATCGGTCTATAATTGACCCTACTCCCCATATAAGGTTCCCACCATAAAATTACTTTAACGCTTATTACTGCCTCATTACTGACACAGAAGTCAGTTTTTCACAAGCCAAAATCTCTTTAACAAATTTTATGTGGAACAGGCCTTAATTGACCCTACCCCCCACATAAGGTACCCATCAGAAAAATACTTAAAGGCTCATTACTCGCTTAAAAATATTGCAATAGTAATATAGTAATGAAATTGGACTCAATTAAGTTCCTTGCTAGCCAAAATCTCTTAACCAAAGGTATAAGGTCCCCATTAGAAAATTAATTATTGGGCTTAAAAGCTAAATCTCTCTACAAAATTTTTACGAGGATCAGTCTATATTAACACCACTCCAAATATATAATAATAATAATAATAATAATAATAATAAAAATATATTCAAAATATCAAAGTTCATTTATATGGCAGTGATTTGATGGTGGGTATAAAACATTCGGCATAGCCGAATATAACACTCTTACTTGTTTAATAGATATTTTTATTAATTAATAAATGAATATGTACATATTTATATAAAAACGAAATAATTCAAGGATTTTATATTCATACATGATTCAAAAATATAAAAAAATTATTTTGTCAGAAAAAAGTTAACAGTAGATAAGGATTTCCTATTATGTAATTTATAAAAATAATCGTGTATTATTGTTTGTCTCTTATTTTACAATTTAGTATTTTCGTTTTTGTTCTAATTGTTCTGAAAAATTTGAGTCAATCTAGAATAAAATTAAGTCGATGCAAGAAAAAATAATTTTTCCATCCCGGATAATTGATGCCGGATATTCGAAACAAGCGCAATCAAGGTCCTACTGTATATATATATAAATTTATATATAAACACAGATATTGCGTAACGTGTTGTTTATTATTATTTAGGAAAATTCAGTTGCAAAATTTCATGCACTAAAAAATTAAAAATATGCGCTTATAATATAGAAAACAAAATGGAAAAATATGCATTTAAAATGAGAAAAACAAAATATTTATAAATTTTTTCTTTGTGAAGGTACATATTAATAGATATTAAGATCTTTTTTGACAACAAATATTCAGGTTTTTAAGGATCACGATCTCGAGAATGTCAAATATAAAAACTAAAAGCCGTGATACACGGTTATCAGATCAACGTTGTCAAAAAAAGCATTACCGAAAATAATGTAAGACAAAATTTTTATTTTGACAGTATTATAAGACATTTTTCGCACATTTTACTGCCAACGTTGTATTTGAAAGTTGCAATCCCGGAATATTTCGGGATTGTTGTAATTTGGCAACAAAAAATAATATTTTAAACCTTAAAGAAAAGGTTGTGGCTCATAGTAAAATTCTAAAAGAAGTCAACAACCTCAGTTTTCATAATTATGTATAGAAATTATTTTCATTCCAAGAGTATTTATATCCACAAATCGTTAAAAACGCTTCAAAATTAACCGAAGGCATAAATTCTTTTGATAGTTAATTAACAGAAAAAAATAGAAACAAGTAAGAAAGTATAGTCGGGCGTGGCCGAAAATATGATATCCTACACCAGTTATGAATATTAAATGTGATTTATTTTTCATAAAAAAACAGTTATCTTCAATATTCCCTTGTTCCGATACATTTAAGCAATTTATGGATGAAAAACTAATTTTATGAAATAGGCATTATATAGTGCCTAGCGGGCAAATATGGACCAAGCCCCATAAAATTTTGTGAATATATTTATATTTACATAATATTTAATAGTGCTGATTTTCATCGCGATATTTGTGTTTATAAGTTAATTTGGGGCATTCAAGTAATTTTCTGAAGGGGACTTTGTATGGGTGCTAGGGTCAAATGGGGCCCGATCTTTATGAAATTTGGCAGGGTTATCAAGACTTCTATAAAACTTAGTTGTGCCGTATTTTATCGATATATATGTATATTTAACATAATTATGAGCTCAGAAGCCCTTTTCGGGGGGTTCTGTTCTATGGGGGCTAGGTGAAATAATGGACCGATTTCAACTATTTTCAACGACGGAGATAGCTTAATCGACTGAGAAAAAGATTCTAAGCCGATTGGTATACTTTAAGGTGGGTCTAGGGTCGGCAAACTTTTGAATCGGAAGAGCCAAAATTTGCAGTTAACAAAACATGGGTTTTAGAAGAGCCACAAAATGTTAATTTATTGAAACATTACAATTACTTTATGAATTGACTTTAAAAACAATTTTGTTTTATTTATAAACATTTTTGAACACAAATACTTTTTTAATTTTCATTTTAAAGAATATAAAGAAATTGGGGCTTGTCAGTTTGTACCTAAAAAAATTGTCATTCGGTACCTAACGCTAAGAATGTATTGGAATTTTTGTATAAGTATTGTAGCTCTAACCACTTTCACCACTGATTCCAAACCTACATAGTTGCATAAAAACGTACTTAAAATTTTCAGGAAAAATATAAAACATTTAAATGTATACTTTTTTAGATTTTTTTATCCTTTCATTGCACATTTGATCTGTAAACATTTAATAAATACATTTTTTATTTTGTTTATTCTCATATTTGCAAAACATTATGGTTATTTTATATTTATTTCCCATTTTCAATACCAACATTAACAACTTCGTTTTTTTTAAGTGTTATTAAAATTCCTGAAAAAATAATTGTCAAAAAATTAAAAAATACAAGTATGAATTTATAGTCGGACATTGACGACCATATGGTACCCTACACCAGTCAGTATGTTAAAATTGTGGATTTTTTTAAATAAAGCATTTAATTTGTTTTATTGTGAAATTTTTTTACTTATTGTTGACAAAAAAGAGATTTTCTACAAGAGGGCTCATAGGGGAGAAGGGGTAAATATGGGCCTATCCTTATAAAGTTTGGTAAATGAAATTACGTCTACTTCAAATTCATTTATGTAGATTTTGATCGTTTTATTTGTAATTATAAGTTTATTTTGACCTTCAAGTAATTTTCTGAAGGGGAGTTTGTATGGGGGCTAGGGTCAAATGAGGCCCGATTTCTATAAAAATTAGTATTGTCATTTATTGTTCTATAGATCTAATTTTTGTTGATTTTTGTTGACATTACAAAACATTTAACGTAATTGTGAGCCTAAAGGCCCGATCGGGGGGTACGGTTGTATATGGGCTAGGAGAAATAATGGATCGATTTGAACCATTTTCAATAGCGTTCGTCCCTGAACCAAAAGAAGAGTATGTGCCAAATTTCATCAAATTATCTTGAAAATTGCGACCTGCAGCGTGCGCACAAGGTTTACATGGACACACAGACAGACGGACAGACGGACATAGCTAAATCGACTCAGAAAGTGATTCTGATATACCGATTGGTATACTTTAAGGTGGGCCTAGGACCAATATTTTTGGGTGTTACAAACTTCAGCAAAAACGCATAAAACCCTCCCCACTATAGTGGTGTAGGGTATAACAAATGGCAATTTTAATGCTTTAAAATGGTGCATAAACGACTATAAACCCACTATAGGGGTGTAGGGTATAAATATATTTCTCGTTTAAATTAAAACTATTTCGGGCCATTTAACGGTGTAAAAATGGGCAAAAAATAAAATAAAAAATGTGTAATGTGCGGTTAGGAAAGTGTGAGAAGGTAAATTATCTTCATATTTTCGCGAAAAAGTTTTGACGTATTGTGAGAGAGTCGGACTTTCACCAGTGCACTATAGGCAATTTAACACATTTTATTGGCCAAAATTAATTACAGGCAAACGGATCATTTTTAATAAATGTTTGGTATTTTATTTTAGGAAGTCTCTTAAGGGGGAGAATAGGACTATTAACTTTTATCATACACATAGAAAAAAAAATAAACATAAAAATAATATAAAATAATAATCAGTTGTAATAGGTTCCCGGACCCAATCCCGATCAGTATATCTTATATGTTTTCATTAGCCGTTTTCCCAAAGCATCCATCGGGAAGTACAGTAGATTCAATTATTTGACTTGAATGGATCAGAACTTTATGAACAGTTGCTGTTATTGGTAACCATGGATATTTCTGCATATACATTTTGGCGGTTTGAAAACAAAATTCTTCAAATTTACATGAATCTAATGGAAGCTGGCATAATAAACATATAAAAATGATCTATAAATGATGATTTCTTATTTTTTTATTAATGCCTGTGATTTCTGAAAACTTCAAATAACGTTGGAAAGCGCGTCGGGCCGTGTTACCGTCATTAGAACTTCCAAAGTCACCAGTCTTAGGCTTATCAACGTGCAATCCAATTTCATCCCAAAATAACTGTTGGATGTCAGCTTTTCTTTTTTCAACTAACAGTTCATCTCAAATGTACATAAGGAATTAATTTCTTTTGTTCCATTATACACAAGGGTATGATTGTTGTAGCCAAAAGAGAGGAGTCACAATTTTGTAACGTGCCCGGCTTTTCACATTGTTGCTTATAGCTTTTGTATCCAGTACGTGCAAAATGCCCGTTTGTTTCTTTTCCATTAGAGTATATATAACTTCCTCTTGCACTTTTATTATTCTTTCAGTTGTATGGTTTAGTAACATTTCCAATGGAAATTTCGCTAACGTCTCTGTAACAATTACACCGTCTGGTCTGCATTTATATTTACTAGATGTATGTTCTTTGTATAGAGGATATAGATATATCGCAATTTCTTAATTTATTTTCATTTCTTATATTACAGTACTGATCTTTGGAAAAGTTGTTTTCTAAAAGAAAGGCTAGTGCTTCATTAGTGGATAGCTTGTTTGGCTGTGGTCTCGAAATAAGTTTTCGTACTTTGGCTGCTCTTGTCGGAGTACTTTCAGTCTATTTTAAAACCATAGCTAAATCTAATTTGTTACATTTAAGAGCAGCCGTTGTAGCAGTTTTTACTAGGGGTTCAACTTTGATCATTAGAGATTTCCGCTGCAATACGTCTCTTTGCTCTCTCAGATTTTTGGCTAAATATTAACGTTTTGAACTAATAAGTAATTGCCACTAAGCGGACCAGCATGCTATTCCTTAAAGACTCCTACAACTTTTGCGCCATTTCCTAATCATATTTGATCAAAATATTCGACACTGCTCCTTTAAATATTGCTCTATATATTTGGAACAACAATTTTCGGTAATATATGACAAGAAGTGGTCATATACGGCTGCTCTTTTATCAACTTCGAAATGTTTCTTTTGCCATATATTAAATAACTCCCAGTTTTTCACACTGTATTCATCTAAAAAAATTTATTTTTTGAAAAAGTTTGCAAATATCCGCAGCAGAAATATACTAAATTCGGTAGATAACTGATTGTTTAAAAGATCTCTTATAGTGGTGTAACTATCATTTAATATCATTTTTTGTAAATCCAAATAAAATTCCAATTTATATTTATATTATTTCTTTGTAAAGTCGCCTTAATTTTTTCTATTTAATTGGTCTAACAGAGAAGTTCACCAATATTATCCAATATCTTAATAAAGTACTCACCTTCGACATTACTTTCCATTTTTTAAAAACTATAATTTTTTATTATGAAAACTTTTGTTAGAAATTGTCACAAAATTCACTACACTCAATCGTTATTTAATAACTTATTTATAAATACAAAATAAACAACTAATAAAGTGAAAGTTAGTCAATATAAATGCAAAATTCAGAAATATATGTCTATTTTTATTTATAATAAAGCAAAGAAAATTCTTTTTAAAAAATTTAAAATTTTGAATTTTGGCCTGGCTCTACATACTTAATTTCATATTTCTAGGTTCTATATTATAGAAAATACAAAAAGTACTTTTGTAGAACGAAAAAGTAACAAAAAGTTCTAATCTAATTCCGAATTTACGTACTAAATTTAATGTCCCTTGGTTCAATATTATAGAATATTCCAACAGTACCTTTTGAAATAATTATGCTTAGTATACTCGTATCTCGACAAAAAGCTGCAAAACTAAGTTCTATACTAGTCTTGATGACCCTGGTAAACTTATTAATTATAGGGCCTCTTTTGACCCTAGCCCCTCTAAAAAGCCCCCATCAAAATTTTACTTAAATATACACAGTTTATTAAACAGTAAATGGCTTTAGTATATCTGAGGCAAGGTACAATTCAACTTAAATGCTTTATTATGAAAACTACATCACATTTTATTCGTATACAAGTGTTAGTTATTATATGGTCGGCGTCGCCCGACTATAACTTCTTACTTGTTTAAACTTTAAAACTTAACACCGTTCACAATGAATTATTACTCACAACTGACATGTTATGTTTTGTTCTTTTGATTGCAAAAATAAAAATGTTGTGATTAATGTGTGTGATTTTAACGAAAAATGTATTATTGGAACATTATTGAGGATTCAAAATATTTTAAATTATCGATGTTTTCCCGAACATTTTTATTTCGAAATTACTTCGCTTTAGTGAATAATTTTTATTTTCGAAACTCAGGTCGGGTGGCACTGCATAACAACGTGTTTGTGAAAACAAGGCAGTGCACAACAGTTCGTGTGCGTCATAATATTAGAGCATCAAATGTCTGAACAAGACATTTTATACCCTTCACCTTCGTGAGAAGGGTATATAAAGTTTGTCATTCCGTTTGTAATTTCTATAATATAATTTTCCGACCCCATAAAGTATATATATTCTGGATCCTTATAGGTAGCGGAGTTGATTAAGCTATGTCCGTCTGTCTGTCCGTTTGTGTGTTTGTTGAAATCAGTTTTTAGAGGACCCCAGATATCGGCGAGATCCGAATCTTCAATAATTCTATTAGACATACTTTCGAGAAGATCGCTATTTAAAATCAGCAAAATAACGGAGATATGAGCAAAAATCCGAGACAACCTCTGAAAATTTCATCAAAAATGTCATATTTTTTCATGCTTTGTTAAATAAGAAAAAGATGTCACGTGTGTGTCGATGTATTTGGTTTTTCAGCTGTGTATTTCGTTTTGTATGTTTGGATGCTGTTGGCGTCATTGAGTTGTGTATTTTGTTTTATTTTTGTGAATTCTGTTAATATATTTGGATGTAGGTTGGTTTTATTGCGTTGTTTATTTTGATTTTGTTTTTCTGTGTTTTTCGTAATGTATGTTTAGATGTTTGTTGGTTTAGATGCCTTGTGTATTTTGTTTTTTATTATACCCTACACCACTATAGTGGGGAGGGTATTATACGTTTGTGCTGATGTTTGTAACATACAAAAATATTGGTCCAATACCCACCTTAAAGTATACCGATCGATTCAGAATCATTTTTTGAGTCGATTAAGACATGTCCGTCCGTCCGTCCGTCTGTCCGGCTGGCTGGCTGGCTGTCCATGTAAACCTTGTGCGCAAGGTACAAGCCGCAATTTTCAAGATAATTTAATGAAATTTGGACCAACCATGTTTTTTGGCACAAGGACGAAGCCTATTGAAAATGGTTGAAATCGGTCCATTATTTCACCTAGCCCCCATACAACCGCACCTCCCGATTTGAACTTTTTATGCTATAATTACGTGAAATATTCTGCTATCTCTCTAAAAATTGGCACAAATAAGTTTTATATAAGTATAAATGATACTGCAGATTTTCGTAAGGATCGGCCTATATTTGACCCTAGCCCCCATACAAACCCCCCTTCAAAAAATGACTTAAACGTCTAAAATTGACTTGTAACCATTTGTATCGCAATGAAACTCAACAAAATTAACTGTTATTTAGAAATATATCCTTTTCCCAAATTTACCGAGGATCGGCCCATATTTGACCTATATAAAGCCTCATTTAGAAATTTTAGTTTTTTATCAATAAATGGCTTAAATATCTTGGAATTATGGAAATATTCAACATAAAAGTTTCTTTACAAAAAATAAAAATTTTATAAAAGTAAAAATTGTAAAAATATACTCATGGTGTAGGGTATCATATGGTCGGCCATGCCCGACTATACTTTCCTACTTGTTTCGTTTAGCGTTGTTGTCGTTTTGCTCTTGGCGTAATATTAATGTAGTCGGGAAAAAATTATAAAACTAATATGTTTAAAATGCACTATGGTGAAGAGTATATAAGATTTGGCATAGCCGAATATAGCACTCGTACTTGATTGACATACTGTTGTCCTGTGCAGGCCTTTAATGGATATACACACTAACGAATGTAATGCTTATGCATGATGGACAATGCAATAAACAAGGGAACAAACTTATGTAAATCGATATGGACAATTGTATGTAATGTTTTTAAGAAGAAATAATATCGTTTAAGGGCACTTCACACGATCACACTTTACGTACGATAAGTCTAATGAAAAAGTAAAATGAAATGCCATCCGTATGACAAAAAAGAGAATAAAAGTCGTTTGATTTATATTTTTAGTGTTTACACGATTGGTTTTAAACAATAAAACAAGAGTGCTATATTCGGCTGTGCCGAATCTTATATACCCTTCACCATAGTGTATTTTAAACATATTAGCTTTATAAATTTTAAATTTTTCCGGTCTACATTATTACTAAACCAAAAGAAAAACAAAATGAACAACAACAACGCTAAACGAAATAAAAAAACAAAATTCACAAGGCATCTAAAACAACAGACATCTATACACACATAACGAAAAACACAGAAAAACAAAAACAAAATAACGCAATAAAACCAACCTACATCAAAATATACGAACAGAATTTACAAAAACAAAACAAAAAGAAAATACACAACTCAATGACGCCAACAGCATCCAAACATAATAAAATACACAGCTGAATTAAACCAAATACAACTACACACGCACATGCACATCTTTATCCAATTCACAGTGTTGTTGTTGCTTTTTTTAACAAAGCATGAAAAAAATGTGGCTTTTTTGATGAAATTTTTAGAGGTTGTCTCGGATTTTTGCTCATATCTCCGTTATTTATAGACCGATTTTGCTGATTTTAAATAGCGATCTTCTCGAAAGCATGTCTAACTGAATTATAGAAAAACACAGAAAAACAAAAACAAAATAACGCAATAAAACCAACCTACATCAAAATATACGAACAGAATTTACAAAAACAAAACAAAAAGAAAATACACAACTCAATGACGCCAACAGCATCCAAACATAATAAAATACACAGCTGAATTAAACCAAATACATCTACACACGCACATGTACATCTTTATCCAATTCACAGTGTTGTTGTTGCTTTTTTTAACAAAGCATGAAAAAAATGTGGCTTTTTTGATGAAATTTTTAGAGGTTGTCTCGGATTTTTGCTCATGTTTCCGTTATTTATAGACCAATTTTGCTGATTTTAAGTAGCGATCTTCTCGAAAGCATGTCTAACTGAATTATAGACCGATTTTGCTGATTTTAAATAGCGATCTTCTCGAAAGCATGTCTAACTGAATTATTGAAGATTCAGATCTCGCCGATATCTGGGGACCTCTAAAACTGATTTCAACAAACACACACAGAGACGGACAGACAGACAGACGGACATAGCTTAATCGACTCCGCTATCTATAAGGACTCAGAATATATATACTTTATAGGGTCGGAAAATTATATTGTGGAAATTACAAACGGTATGACAAACTTATATCCTTCTCACGAAGGTGAAGGGTATAAAAAGTAAGATGGAAAGAGCTGTTTCACTTTTTTGTATGTGTTTACATAAAAATACATTCCTTATTTAATGCAACCTGCTTGTTTTTTGAATCATTTCAAAAAATGAAGAGAGCCATACAACTGTCAAATTTTCCATCTGTATACTCTCTCAATGAGTAATGGTTTCATTACATATTGCGTTTAGACGATCCCATCCGTACCCTTCTACACAAAATTTTGACAGATCATATTACTTGTGTGATCGTGTAAAGCCGGCTTTAAAAATAAACAAAATTGTTTGTAAGAGAAATTACATTAGTATATGAATGTGTGGATTTGTATTATAGGGAATTGTAATGCACATAAAATATGGGAAACAAGAGAATTTATTGATTGATAACTTAAAGACAACGTGAAAAATTTTATGGAATTAATATTTAATTAAAAGCGACGGAGAGAAGGAAATGTGAAATAAAAGTGCGTAAAAGTTAGTAAATTTCCATAACAATAGAGGAACTGGAATGTGTTATGAATTTATACTCTTTTCTTATTTCTCATTTTTTCATATTTGTTTTACACTTAGTCATCTCTCACTAATGCTTATTATATATTAAAACGATGTTTTTTGATATATTAAATTTTAAATTAACACAATTTATTACAAAATCTAAATTTCACAATGTACCACACAACTGATCACAATGAAATAAATATATTTACTGAAATGTGCAAACACTTTTCCTTCTGAATTTTGAGAGCAAGAATGATTCTGCATTAAACTATATTCTAAGTGTATTAAAAAGTGTTCGTTTTTGAAATGTTTATTCTATCTACCTTTTATCATTTAATTTTCCTTATGGTATATTAAAACGCACAAAAAGAAACCAAAAACAAAATACATAACTCAATGAAGCAAACAGCATCCAAACATACAAAACAAAATACACAGCTAAATAAAACAAAATACATCTACACACATGTACATATTTTTCCAATTCACAGTGTTGTTGTTGCTTTTTAAACAAAACATGAAAAAATATGTCTTTTTTGATGAAATTTTCAGAGGTTGTCTCGGATTTTTGCTCATTTCTCCGTTATTTATAGACCGATTTTGCTCATTTTATCGATCTTTTCGAAAGCATGTCTAACAGAATTATTAAAGTTTCGAATCTCACCGATATCTGGGGTCCTCTAAAAACTGATTTCAACAGACAATGAGACGGACATGGCTTAATCAACTCCGCTATCTATAAGGATCCAGAATATATATATACTTTATAGGGTCGGAAAATTATTATATTATAGAAATTATAAACGGAATCACAAACATATATATACCCTTCTCACGAAGGAGAAGAATATAAAAAAACAACTTTTAAGAGTATAATATCTAGATTACTATAGGACAGTAAAAAGTCGACTGTCTCCGCTTACAAAGAGGACACTAAAGTGACGACTGTATTTATTCTCGATTACAAAGGGTACATTCGTGACGAATGACCCAAAACATACGAATTACGATCATCCAGGTAGTAAACTATTAGTGGAAATTACTGTTTTTTTTTCGTTGCATTGACTCTTTGTCGAACTGCTGGGGTACACTTGTATGCGCTAAGCACTATCAATGCATTGTTGTTGTTCTTTACTGTATTCAAGCAAGAGCAAAGCAACAACACTTTCGTATTATTTGCTGGTAAACATTGACAAAACGTAGATTTTATTTTTTTTCGTAAAAAATTGTTTTGAAAAGCACTTGGAAAAAATTGGTGTTAGTTTTAAATTTCAAACTTACATTATTTGCATAAAAATTATTGTACGATTACTCACATTCTACTCTCATATAATTGAAAACGTTTCAGTTATTTTTTTATTCTTTAAAAAATAAATTTGCAAAAAAAGGGGAAAATTATTTTATTTTAACAAAAATGCAAATCACATTTTTTGCGTGTACGTATATGAAATGTTTTTTCTTTTTTCCTTGTATGAATGTGTTGGTTTTTGCAACAAGAAATCTTAAATAAAACAAGCAAGAAGTTATAGTCGGGTGACGCCAACCATATAATACCCTACACCTGTATACGAATAAAATGTGATATAGTTTTCATAATAAAGCATTTAAGTTGAATTGTATCTTGCCTCAGATATACTAAAGCCATTTACTGTTTAATAAAACTGTGTATATTTAAGTAAAATTTTGATGGGGGATTTTTAGAGAGGCTAGGGTCTAATGAGGCCCTATAATTAAAAAGTTTATCAGGGTCATCAAGACTAGTATAGAACTTGGTTTTTGCAGCTTTTTGTCGAGATACGAGTATTTAAGCAATATTATGAACTTAAAAGCCCTATTTGGCTGGTCCAATTCTATGGAGCCTAGGTGAAATAATGGACCGATGTTAACCATTTTCAATAGGCTTTGTCTACAGTGCCATAAAAGATCATGTGCCAAATTTCATTGAATTATCTCCAAAATTGCGACCTGTAGTTTGATTACAATATTTACAATCCTTTTTGGGTGGTACAGTTGTATGGGGGCTAGGTGAAATAATGGACCGATCTGAACCATTCAATTATCTTCAAAATTGCGGATTGTAGTTTGATTACAAGGACGGCCGGACAGACAGACGGACGGACATAGCTAAATCGACTCAGAAAATGATCCCCACTAAAGTGGTGTAGGGTATAAATATGTTTTTCTTTAAATGTATTGGTATTTACTCTTCCATAGCAAAGTTTTAGGCACTCCTACTGTAGACTGTATTTTAAGACACTAATGTAAATGTTGAAACTACACTATTTAATTAGAGTATTGTTGTCGGCTTTTTTGGTTAAAAAAAAAACGCGAATTTTGTATATCCCTGACGGACAGACGGACGGACATAGCTAAATCGACTCAGAAAATGATTCTAAGCCGATTGGTATACTTTAAGGTGGGTATAGGACTAATATCATTGTGCGTTACAAACATCAGCACAAACCCAATATACCCTCCCCATTAAAGTGGTGTAGGGTATAAATATGTTTTTCTTTAAATGTATTGGTATTTACTCTTCCCCAGCAGTTCGACAAAGAGTCAATGCATACGAATAATACAGTAATTTCCACTAATAGTTAACCACCTGGATGATCGTAATTCGCATGTTTTGGGTCATTCGTTACAAATGTACCCTTTGTAATCCAGAATGAAGACAGTCGTTACTTTAGTGTCCTCTTTGTAAGCGGGAGCGGAGACAGTCGACTTTCCTCAAGTAACCTAAAGATTATACTCTTAAAAGTAGTTTTTTTGTTGTACTTCCGAAAGTAGTTATTTTACCCATATTTTGGAGAAATAATTATTACTTTCTACTAATATGCCACCATCTGGTTAACTCAATCGGGTCAATCGTCACATTATTGCCCCAGAGTATTCTAAAGAGTAGACATTTGAAATTTTTAAATTTTATTTGCATTAATATCTTACCACCTGGCTGACTTCAATTCGTATGTTTTTGGTCTTTCGTTACAAATAAACTCTTTGTAAACGAGAACAAAGACAGTCGTCACTTTAGTGTCCCCTTTGTAAGCGAGAGCGGAGGCAATCGTCCCTTTACTGTCTCTTTGTAGGGTGTAGAGTGACGATTGACTTCCTCGTAGGACAAGCCCATGTTAAAATGGTCGGTCACCTGGGTAGTCAGGTGGATAGCGGCCACCACAAGTGGTAGGTTAAATGGTCGGTTCGGGACTGTCCCGTCGAACTGCTGGGTCCATAGCAAACTAATGAAAATGTTGAAAGTACACTATTTAATTAGAGTATTGTTGTCGGCTTTTTATGGTTTAAAAAACCGCGAATTTTGTATATCCCTGAATTCTTATTTTAATAAATTAATTTAATCTTTGGACAATTTGTTTTTTTTCGCTTTACAAACACTTTATGCACTTTGTAATTTAAAATAGAAATGCAAAATAAAACAAAAAATAAAAACATGTGTAGTAAATTGTTGATGAAATATAAAAAGGGAGTTGATGGAACATTTTGTTCGTAAGAAATCCACAAATGAGTTGAAATCTCCGACAGTATATTATTTCCAATATAAATTGGGTTCGACTGGACCAAATGTTAGAGTGAATCTCTTAAGGAAGAGAACTTAAACTAAATAAAAAACTGAAAAAGCATTTTTACATTAAATTTCCTTTAATATCATCAGGTCCGTTCAGGCTCAATAATTGCTGTCGCACGTTGTTATGTGTAAGTCATTATTATAGTAATTAAAAGTAATGGAGAAATTTTAGTAGACATTTAATAGTAAGTTCTATGGTAAGTACGGTGGATAAAATGTGTGAGATAATATGTACTGATTTCTGCATACACAGGAAAGTCTACGGTTGATTAGAAATAGGGAGTTAAGGAAGTACATTTCGCATACAAAGAATTTGTTGAATAAGTTATTTTATTTTTAATACTAAAAAAGTGGCAATACAAACCAGGAACTTCTGGTTTTTAGTTAAATGTTGGACTGGACCAGATGTTTGGGTGAATCTCTTAAGCAAGAGATTAAATACGGGTGTATTTAATTTTTGAAAAATTGTAGTATGCTGTGTTCAATGCATAAGGAAAATTACTAAAACCGACTTTACACGATCACACAAGTAATATGATCTGTCAAAATTTTGTGTATGTATGTATGTATGTGTGTATGTATGTTCGTAATCATTATTTTGACGATTAATTCATTAATTTCCATTTCATTTATTTCCCAAAACTTTCAATTTACATGTTCTCTTAAAACTAATAGTCATTCTACATATATTCCGACGTACTAAGTATCCTCCAATGACTTTCAACTTAAAATATAAATATTTATAGCCATTGCCAAATAATTACAACTCTATATAAATTTTACATTTAAAGTATTCAATTTTACACAGAGTTTAAATATTAGTAAATGCTTTTATATTTTTATTTTTGACTTTGTAATAAATATGCATATTTAAAAATGGTTCTGTTCAAAATATTTCTAGTATTTTTGCTAAAAATATTCACCCATACAAGCTATTGCATATTACAGCTTACAGACAAATATAAAATGTTTCCACATAAGTACATACATATTTATAATATCCACATATATTTCATATAGCTTGCCTATAATATTAAAATATTTTCCTACACAATATTGAAGCCATGCAAGCAGTAATATACGAACATGAAATGTACGCAAAATCGTAATTTGAGGGGATTTTTCGACATTGATTTTCCTTCATATTCGTGATTTTGGTAGTTGCTTTATTTCTATTCTGCTCTGACAGCATAAAGATCGTGTGCTACTACTCTTACACATGAATTAGTGTTGCTATTTGCTATAATTTAATTTTTTTTTATATTTCAATTAATTTAAAAATAATTTATTTTTTCAAAAGTTATGAGTATTAAAATATTATTATATTTTTAATAAAAAAATAAATAACTACAAACAGAATTAAAACATACAGCTAATAGTAGCAAAAATATGTATTTTAAAGTATTTTAGTATTTTTATTTAGTATTTTGTTTTACAACTGCTAGCTGCAAATTTATTTATTGTTTTTTGAAAATATTGATGTTACAATTTAAATATATTGTAATATGATATACAGTGAATCAACTAAGTTTTTTGTCTACCTTTTTTAAAGAGAATTTTGTTTTTTGTTCATAAATAAAATTTGAAAAAACAGGTAAAAAGTAAATATACAGTATCTCTCATAAGTATTCGAATTTAGGTATAATATAAAAAGAAACTAAATTTAATAACATATTTTGTATGCAAAATTAATAAATTAATTTGTTAAATTCTCTAAACAGTCCTTAGCTTTGATATCACGCTTTTTGAAACTTTAAAAATTCACATTTACTTAAATTAATTTAGCTTTATTTAAAAAAAGTCCACAAAATTACCTCACAAAAGTATACGAATTTTTTAAATAAAGCTAAATTAATTTAATTAAATGTGAATTTTTAAAGTTTTAAAAAACAAATTTATTTATTAATTTTGCATACAAAATATGTTATTAAATTTGGTTTCTTTTCATATTATACCTAAATTCGAATACTTATGAGAGACACTGTATGTTTTCCAATTAAAAATAGAGATTGTGTAAAACATGAAAAATTAGAAAAAATATTAAAATACAAATTTTGGTGCATTTGTTGTTGCATTTTATTATTTTTCATCAGAATTTGCATGTCAATAAAATATTTTGCATATTAAAAATTCCGGTTATTTTCATTGGGGGTTTCAAATTATTTTTGGAATTTAATGTTTTATTGTTAAAAGGAAGAGTGTTAAGAATTTTTCAATTGCGATTTGCAAAAATCATATCCTCATTGGGTGAAAATGTGATGTTATTTGCCTTCAAATGTTTAAAGGATAATAATGAGGCAATTTCGAGATGAAATGGTCCAAAGAATTATTAGAAAAAACGCACTGAGTGCTCTTTGAAAATCTTTAACTGCCAAAGGGAGGCGAATTGTATCCAAGGAAAAGTATAGGACTCCTGATTTATCTTTTTCAAAATCTATATACGAACTAGGAGGAACACCATGTTTAAATTTAGACCTCTAAAAAGACCTTAGGTCTTGTTTAAATTTAGACCTCTAAACAGACCTTAGGTTCCTTGAAACCAATGTAAAGTGAACTGTCGTGTAGTACATGAAAAAATACCTAATTTAGATATTATAAAATATCATACGGTTATCATACCGTAACGTCAACAAAAGCAATAACCTAATACATACACTTATATATATTTAGATTTTAGCATTTAATAGTTCTATAGTGGTATATGGTGATGTCCCCATACTTAGAGTAGCTAGGATAGTACTTAATGTTAGATTTATTGAATAAGAATCAATATTATACAATTCTAAATAAAATTTACACAATACTCCCTAAATAGATGGAGTTTCCGTAATGTAATGACCAAAAACCCGGATTATTTCGTTATAATATATAGATTTATACCTCACAAAACATTTTTCTAGGTCCAAGCCATTGATTATCTAATATATCATGTATCTAATTCAAAATTACTTATTACTTTCGAAATTTAATGAAAGAAACGATAGATTTCATGTTAAGTCAAATATTTATAAATTCTTATAGGTATATAGGATAATAAATCGGTTAAGAAATGTCCAAATTTAGTCGTTCCACTACTAAAATATCTAAAAAATGTTATTCTAATGTATAGGAGTAATAAAAATATTAAATTTTATAAAATAATGCAGCAATATTAAAAAAGACGAAAAAAAAATCTTAAAATTCAAAATACTTTATTGACCCAAAAAATTAACAATAAGTTCACATTTTATCAAAAATCTCGTTAATTAATATAACGATTTTACTTTTTATAGTAGAAAATTAAAATATAATATATTCTTTAAAAAATACAACAAACAAATTGCTTTATTTTGCTATAAATAATTGTTCAGATAAAGTTTTTTCTTAAAATTTATAAAATTTTACGTAGGCAAATTACTTAATTGATTCACTGTACATACCTTATTGCATATGTTTTAGAAGGCGAATATTTGATAATAAAAATGTTCATTTAAAATAAATTAAAACTAAAATTTTTTATGTATATATCATATTTTAAAAATTGTATTCAAATTGTTCTAAAATATAAGAGGTTTAAGTAATATCAGTTATTAAATCTTTGATGTATCAGTTAAATATAAAACAATTCGATTTTTAATTCGCAATAATATTTTTTAAATGAACTAAGATATTTATGTTATAAAAGAAAATCGTGAAATAAACAAATTTTTTTCTAAAATTATGTAACACTATTTTGCATTATACTAATATATTTCGTGTATATATATTCAATATTTTAGAAAACTCAAAGAAGTACTAAAAGACCTCTTTTATTTAATTCCATGTTCCTAAGTTCAATATTAAAGAAAATTCACAAAAAAAAGTAAATTCTCCACTTTAGATTTTCATTCACTCAATTCCCAGAATGTCAGTTTTATGTTTCTGGATTCAATATTATAGAAAACACAAAAAGCATACAAACATACACACATTCATTTTTAATTTATAGATACAGATACAAGCTATACCCAGTGTGCTAAAAACAATATAAATAAATAACCTTTTACGATTTTACTAATACAGTGGCCCCTGTTCCGCATTCAATTTGAATCGAAATTTTCTCCGTTTGTCAACTATGGTATTCTGCATTTCGATTCGACTCTCCCCCACATAAACTTACAAAATCGTAATTACGATCGAAATGCAGAATACACACAATATAAAAGCATTGAAACGAAATGGAATTGGTTCTTCTTTTTTTACGATTCAGTTTTTTCTTGGAATACCTTTTTTTCGATCATTGCGTAACTGAATGCGTAAACGTAATCGAAATGCAGAATAGGGATAAGTATTAGTAAAGTATTTTAAAACTATCACTATTATAGTTTCTAAAGGCCACTTCACATGATCACACCTTACGTACGTAAAATTAAATTCCATCCGTATAACAAAAAAGAGAATAAAAGACGTATGATTTATATTTTTGTATTTACACTATTGGTATAAAACAATAAAAAAACTAAGGTGGAAACAGTTGTTTCACTTTTTTGTATGTTTTTACATAAAAAAACATTCTTGTCTTTTGAATCATTTCAAGAATGAAGAGAGCCATACGACTATCAAATTTTCCAGCCGTATTCTCTATCAATGTGTGATGGTTTCATTACATATTGCGTTTAGACGATCCCATCCGTACTCTTCTACACAAAATTTTGACAGATCATATTACATGTGTGATCATGTAAAGCCGACTAGATATATACATTTTTTATTTTTCATGAAAGGTGCCATATCCGCTATCTATAATTCGACCATTTAACAAATTTTTGTATTTCTATAAAAAGAGAAAATTTATATTACTAAAAATATTTTTAAACTCACATTTTATATTTAAAATTTCATGTTGGAATACTTCTTTGTAGTATGTAAATCGTCAGATCGTCTCAGAATCACATTTTGAGTCGATTAAGACATGTCCGTCCGTTTGTCCGGCTGGCTGTCCATGTAAACCTTGTGCGCAAGGTGTTTTGGCACAAGGACGAAGCCTATTGAAAATGGTTGAAATCGGTCCATTATTTCACCTAGCCCCCATACAAACGTACCTCCCGATTTGGGCTTTTTATGCAATAATTACGTCAACTATACTATTATCTCTCTAAAAATACTTTCCTACTTGTTTTTGTTTGAATCTTTTAGCCACTAGACTGTAAGTTGTGGTAGGAAAAGCTTGTGTAGCAACCAGAAAATCAT
This sequence comes from Lucilia cuprina, assembly GCF_022045245.1. Taxonomy (NCBI): domain Eukaryota; kingdom Metazoa; phylum Arthropoda; class Insecta; order Diptera; family Calliphoridae; genus Lucilia; species Lucilia cuprina. The sequence goes on from NC_060949.1 coordinate 7,180,606, forward strand.
AAATAATTTGGACTCTGTAATAAATGTATTCATTAAAATAAATTTTATCTTTCAAATTAGGAGTTTTTTACCATAATTTTTAAACTTAATATTGCAAGCTTTTTAGAAATGTATGCGGAAGAAATTTGAATTTTTAAAATCAATAAAATTTGTTCGCTAAATTGAGGCTGCGAATTTTTGGCCATCTAAAACGAAAAAGTTATATTACAATATATAAGCTGTATATACATACAGTGAATCAACTAAGTTTTTTGCCTACCTTTTTTAAGAGAATTTTGTTTTTTATTCATGGATAAAATTCGAAAAAACAGGTAAAAAGAAAATTTATGTTTTCCAATTAAAAATAGGGAAATATTATTATGAGATGTTTAATCAATAACATAAAAAAATATAAAATAGAATAATTGATGAAATGATCCAAAGAATTATTTGAAAAAATGCACTGAGTGGTGCTTCAAAATCTTTAACTGCCAAAGGGAGGCAACTTGTATCCAAGGTAAACCATTGGACTCCTGATTTAGCTTCTCCAAAATCCATATACGAACTAGGAGGAACACTATGTTTAAATTTAGATCTCTAAACAGACCTTAGAATGCTTGGAACCAATGTAAAGAAAAGTGTCGTGTAGTACAGGAAAAATACCTACTTTAGATATTTTAAAATATAGGTGGTTATCATACCCCAAAGGTCAACAAAAGCAATATTTTTCAGCTAATACATACACTTATAAACATTTAGAACCCAAATCAAGAATAATTATCCAGATCCTAATATGTCTACTGTATCTTATTCATAAAATAAAGCATTTAAAATATGATGTTGAAAATCAGGATTTTATCATGTAATAGTTCTATAGTGATATATGATGATGTCCCCTTACTTAGAGTGGCTAGAATGGTACTTACTGTTAGATTTATTGAATAAAAATCAATATTTTACAATTCTAAATAAAATTTACACAGTACTCCCCAAATGGGGAGATGGGGTTTCCGCTAGGTAGTTTTTGTTTATCAATACAAAATGACCAAAAACCCAGATAATTTTTGTTATAATATATATATTTATACCTCAACAAACATTTTTTCTAGGTCCAAATCCATTGATTATCTAATATATCATGTATCCAATTCAAAATTACTTATTATTTTCGAAATTTAATCAAAGAAACGATAGATTTAATGTTAAATCAATTATTGATAAATTCTTATAGGTATATAGGATAATAAATCGGTTAAGAAATGTCGTTCCACTACTAAAATATCTAAAAATGTTATTCTAATATATAGGTTTAATAAAAATATTAAATTTTATAAAATAATGTAGCAATATTAAATTACAGAAAACCTAAAAAAGCAAAATACTTTATTGATCTAGAAAATTAACAATACCTTCACATTTTATCAAAAATCTCGTTAATTAATATCACGATTTTACTTTTTATGGTAGAAAATTAATATATAAAATATTCTTTAAAAAATACAACAAACAAATTGCTTCATTTTGCTATAAATAGATAAAGTTTCATATAAAATTTTTTCCTAAAATTTTACATATGCAAATTACTCAATTGATTCACTGTATATATAAATATTTCTATGTCAGAAATTTACCAAATGAAAATCTGATGGTTTTATGTAGGCCTGCCTACATAACATGAAAATTTCATTGTTTGAGATTCCGATAACTGTTTGGATCGAAATGGCACACATTTGCGCCAAAAAATGTCAAACTTCTCAGCTATTATTTACTGTCTTTGAAGATATTGTAAATACAGGGTGTAATTTTCTATCTATTTATTTCTTACTTGTTAAAATTTATTATATACTATATTCTTAAAAAAATAATTCTTATTGTAATGTATATTTTTTGTTTTGTAATTAAAAAGCCCACTTAACGATTTCGAAAATTCTAAACACAATATTTTAGAGATACCAAGCAAAATGTTTAGGTGTTTATATTATTCGTGCAAAATTTTAAGATTCTAACTGTAACAGTTGCTAAGATAAACTGTTATAATATCCCAAGATAAACGAATTTTTGTACTTAATTAATAGGGGAGGCGCCTCTCCCCTTATGGGTAGTCCGTTAATTTATTAACCATTTAAGATTCTAACTGTAATAGTTTCCAAAATAAACGAATTTTTGTATTTAATAAATATGGGAGGTGCCGCTCCCCTCATGGATAGTCCGCCTATTTATTACCCAAAGAGTTTACATGGATGTTAGAGTTATTTGTGCAAAAATTTTAGATTCTAACTGTAACAGTTTCCAAAATAAACGAATTTTTGTATTTAATTTATATGGGAGGTGTCATACATAAAATTAATATGGTAGATGCCGCTCCCCTCATGGGTAGGCCATTAATTTATTACTCAAAATGTTTATATGAATGTTAGAGTTATTTGTGCAAAATTAATAATTAGTATAACGTTCAAACATACAAACATATAGATAAAAATAAATAAAATAATCTTTTTACATACCTTTTAAAGTATTTATATCAGGTTTATTTTCACATTTTTAAAACATCCTTTGAAAGCCTTTTTAAATTAGCCAATTTATTGTAAATTTTACCTCTCTTTCCGCTTCTATAAAAATCCTGTCAATTATAAATGGAAACACTAAAAAGTGACCGCAAAAAATTTTTAGAATATATACTTACAAGTTCCTCTAAGGAAAATATTAAACGTATTTCTCAGAACAGTCTGATATTTTTGGAAACAATTTATGTACAAATTTGGATGGAAACTGCCTTTGTTCAAAAGGGTTAATTATTGAATGATACTTTGCATAAAAAGCATTCTATCTCCATTTTATTCGAGTTATACTAAATTAATAATAAAACAAGTAAGAGTGCTATATTCGGCTGTGCCGAATCTTATATACCCTCGCCATGGTGTATTTTAAACACATTATTTTAAAAAATTTTTTCCCGACTACTTTATTATTACACCAAAAGCAAAACAAAATAAAGAACAACGCTAAACAAAATAAAAAACAAAATACACATGGCAATTAAACCAACAGACATCTAAACATACATAAGTTTTTCTACGAAAGTTTCCTAGTGTAGACCGGCGCTAAGCTAAATAAACAGCTGACAGGTGCTTGTTGTTTTCCTAGTCGAAAAACAAATTGGTTTATCTTGTTTTTCAATTGTTTTTCTTTCAGTTACTTCTTAGATTTCTGCGTAAACAAAACAAAAGATCAAATTTTATAAACATTAAAATGGAAAGGTTGGCAAAAAAATAATTTTGAATTCATATTAAGATGTACCTACTCATTAGTTTTTCTAAGGTATCTTAAAAGAAGTGACCAAAATATGAAAAAAATGGTTTAATGACCCAAGACTGTCTAAGTGGATTATCGAAATAAATGAACAGCAGGTTAAATTTAAATTTTGCCAATGCATTGTTGGCACCTCATTTTAAACAGCTTCTTATTGATGATATTAGTGACAGTGAGTTTAGCCTGATTATAGATGAGTCAACAGGTATCACTACAGAAAAATATTTAGGAATAGTGATTCGATACTACAGTAAGACTAACAAAAACATAAAACGTTTTTACAACTATGCCCGTTAGAAGATGGATCGGATATTTCGAACATGTTGGGTTTAGGCACAGACAATGCCAGAGTATTAGTCGTGGTGTTATTGCCAATTTAAAAGAAAAAAATAATAACATTGTATTAGTACCCTGTGTCTGCCTCTCGATACAATTGTCAGTGTCTTCCGCATCGAAAACTCTACCAGAAGAGATAGAATATTTGGTGGCGGAAGCCTACAACTGGTTTTCAAAATCAACAATTAGACTAAAGAATTTAAAACGCATTTACGCTGCAATAAATGACGTTATGGAACCATTAAAATTAGTAAGAGCCTGTGACACCAGGTGGTTGTCAATTGAAACAGCTGTAAATCGTATAGAAACTCAATGGCTGGAGCTATAAAACCATTTTGAAATTGCTGCCTGTTCCAAATCTTGTCATCAAGCTAAAATTTTAAAAGAGTTATATACAGATAAAAATTTATTGTATTTAAAGTTTTTAAAGCCTTTATTATCAGATATACAATAAGTAAATAAAATGATTGAAAGTGATGATGCCGATCCTACACTCTTTTCTCCGAATTACAAATTCTTTTAAAAAATCTTTCATCTCAAATAGTTTTAAAATCTGAATATTTTGATCCTTTAACTTCATCCTTAGAAAAATTTTATATACCTATACCATATTTTAATTATGATTTAAAAATTTTTGTGAAAACAAGAACAAATATTAATTCTGAAACTGAAAAAGAAATAACAATAAAATGTAGAAATTTCGTAGCAGAGATATACGCCAACTAAGACAAAGATTACCAAAACATATTTTAAGTTTAAGAAATATTAACTTTTTTGCTGTTGACAACAGTTTAAAAATAAATAAAAGTAAATTATATGAAAATTTCAAAAAAGATATGATACATTTTTCAAATGATGAAATTACAACTTTAGAATTGCAATGGCAAAAATTAACTTCATATGAGTGGGAAAATCAGAAGACAGCTATTGAGTTTTGGATACAAGTTTATGAATACAAGAATGCTGTGAATGAAAATCCATTCCATTCCGGTTTTGTTATGAAATTTTTAGTTTTGCCATTTAGTAAAAAATAAAATAAGAAATAGAATGATATTAAATACAATGAATTCATTCCTCTATATAAGATGTGGATTGAAAAGATTGAATAAATGCTGCCAAAGTTTGAAAATACCTAAAGATTTAATCCAAAAATGTAATACAAATACACATGTGGACAAAAAAAAGGTGTGTGGGATATTTTTTTTAAAAAGATGTAGAAATTTTAAAAATGTCCTTATATAAATAAAATTTTTCATTTTTAAGTATGGAAATACAATTTTAAATACAAAAAAGGGTATCCCACTAAATGAAACACATGTAGTATTTATTTTTTATTTTTTTATACCCTTCACCTTCGTGAGAAGGGTATATATAAGTTTGTCATTCCGTTTGTAATTTCTATAATATAATTTTCCGACCCTATAAAGTATATATATTCTGGATCCTTATAGGTAGCGGAGATGATTAAGCCATGTCCGTCTGTCTGTCTGTCCGTCTGTCTGTCTGTCTGTATGTTTGTTGAAATCAGTTTTTAGAAGACCCCAGATATCTGCGAGATCCGAATCTTCCATAATTCTATCACACATACGACCGGCAAGAACGCTATTTAAAATCAGCAAAATCGGTCCATAAATAACGGAGATACGAGCAAAAACCCGAGACAACCTCTGAAAATTTCATATAAAATTTAGATTTTTTATTCATGCTCAGACAGAAACTGCAAAAAACAAAAACAAAAACAAAATACATAACAATACGGTAAATATTGTTATTGTAATTTGTTTATAAAAGCAAAGCAGAGCAAGAGTAGCAGAGCGAGAGCAGCACTAATGTTTTGTTATTGGCTAGAAATATGAAATTAAGTATGTAGAGCCTGGATTAAGTGAGAGCCTATAAAAGGGGACTTTCTGGTACTTTTTCGTTCTTCAAAAGGTATTTTTTGAAATTTCTACAATATTGAACCTAGAAACATGTAATTAAGTATGTATGGCCCGGATTAAGTGAGGACCCATAAAAGGGGACTTTTTCGTTGTTCAAAAGGTACTTTTTGCAATTTCTACATTATTGAACCTAGAAACATTTAATTAAGTATGTATGGCCCGGATTAAGTGAGGACCCATAAAAGGGGACTTTTTGGTACTTTTTCGTTCTTCAAAAGGTACTTTTTGCAATTTCTACAATATTGAACCTAGAAACATGTAATTAAGTATCTATGGCCCGGATAAAGTGAGGACCCATACAAGGGGACTTTTTGGTACTTTTTCGTTTTTCAAAAGGTACTTTTTGCAATTTCTACAATATTGAACCAAGAAACATGTAATTAAGTATGTATGGCCCGGATTAAGTGAGGACCCATAAAAGGGGACTTTTTGGTATTTTTTCGTTGTTCAAAAGGTACTTTTTGCAATTTCTACAATATTGAACCTAGAAACATGTAATTAAGTATGTATGGCCCGGATTAAGTAAGGACCCATAAAAGGGGATTTTTTGGTACTTTTTCGTTCTTCAAAAGGTACTTTTTGCAATTTCTACAATATTGAACCTAGAAACATGTAATTAAGTATGTATGGCCCGGATTAAGTGAGGACACATACAAGGGGACTTTTTGGTACTTTTTCGTTTTTCAAAAGGTACTTTTTGCAATTTCTACGATATTAAACCTAGAAACATGTAATTATGTATGTATGGCCCGGATTAAGTAAGGACCCATAAAAGGGGACTTATTGGTACTTTTTCGTTTTTCAAAAGGTACTTTTTGCAATTTCTACGATATTAAACCTAGAAACATGTAATTAAGTATGTATGGCCAGGATTAAGTGAGGACCCATGAAAGGGTACTATTTGGTACTTTTTCATTCTTCAAAAGGTACTTTTTGAAATTTCTATAATATTGAACCTAGAAACATGTTATTAAGTTCTTATATCCCGGATTAAGTGAGAACCAGTAAAAGGGGACTTCTTGGTACTTTTTCGTTCTTCAAAAGGTACTTTTTACAATTTCTACAATATTGAACCTAGGAACATGTAATTAAGTTTGTATGGCCCGGATTAACTGAGGACCCATAGATGGGGACTTTTTGGTACTTTTTCGTTCTTCAAAAGGTATAAAAGGCTTTAAACACATCATGGTGAAGGGTATATAAGATTCGGCACAGCCGAATATAGAACTCTTACTTGTTTTTGTTTAATTTGCTTTGGGAGCTGGCCAATAAAATAGGTTAGAAAAATACTATTTTTTGGGAAAGAAATTGCGATTTTAAGTGAAATCTTATTAATTACCGCCAAATTATTAATTGTAATTTAATAAAATTATTGCCCATTCTTTCACATTAGGTTTACTAAGAAGACTGTAAAACACCGAGGAGGAAATGTCATGGAATGGGGCTGTTTTTCTTGGTAAGGAGTAGGTCCGATACATCTGATAAAATGGATAGATATGTGTACAAAAATTTATTAGAAACAGTTATGCTACCATATGCTGAGGAAAACATGCCATTATTATTGAAGTTTTAACAGGATAATGAGCCGAAACACTCATCAAAATTGATGAGTGGGTGGTTTCGGGATCATAAAATTAATGTTCTTGAGTGGCCCAGTCAATCCCCTAACCTAAATCCAATCGAAAACCTTTGGGGGGAACTAAAGCGAGAAATTTCTAAGCTTCCATGCAGCAATAAAAAAGAATTATAGGAATATATTCAAAAATCATGGTGTAATATCCCAGTGGAGACCTGTCGAAAATTAATTTCATCTATGCCCCGGAAAATAGAAGCGGTACTTAAGAATAATGGCGGATATACCGGCTATTAGTATCCCGATTTAATAATCAATCCAAACAATATACAATAAGTACAAAGTTTTTATATAATTTTAAATTTTCTAAATATGAAATAAAATTTCGGAAAATAGAAAAAATGTTGTATTATTACAAACAAAAAATCCACACCTATTTTTTTGTCCACATGTGTATATATAATGTTATAACAAGCCCTCAGAATGTGAAGAATATACATTTGACCAGGGTAGGTAAAAATATAGCTCGCGATGGCTATTTTATTTATATCGCTCGTTTTAAAATTCAAAATCGCGAGTTTTATTTTTGAACACGCGAGCACAATTTTAATTAGAGTTTTATGTGTTTTGTATTCGCTTCGTAAGCGATATTTACATGTTTTTGTTTTTTCAACTCGCATTTATAAGAAAATGTTTCGAAATTGTGAAACACTCAGTTAGATTATTGATTGTGAATCAAATGGTTTGGAAAATTTTATTATGAAGATCAGTGTTGCCACTTCATGTGTAATTACACATATTGTGTGTAATTTTTATTTCCATGTGTAGCCCATGTGTAATTGATCTCATGTGTAAATTATGTGTAATTTAAAATCTCATTGTATTTACATAAACCAGGTTCACACTAGGAAACTTTTTTTGGGAAACATTTAATTTTTATGTGGGAGAGAAAGAAAAAGAAATTCAACCATCACTTTCTTTCACACACAAAATCAAAAGTTTCTCAACAAAAGTTTCCTATGTGAACCAGGTCTAAGTATTACTTATTTTATATCAAATTTGTTCTTTCAAACACTGGTTTTGGTTGTCATTTATTTTCGCTTTACAACACATACATATCTGTCCTTTTCTTGCACATGCAACAGTTTGCACACTTGTTTGAATAATAAGTTGGTGTTTTTATTAAAACAAAACGATCCACACACAAACATAGACATTTATTTTCCCTTTGAAACACTTAAGCAAAAAGTGTCCGTCCTTTTCTAATATATGCGATTTTTTAAAATTTGTTGAAAGCCGGTTGTTAAAAAAAAGTGATTCACATACATGTAAATAGTACATATAAACAAAGAAATAAGAAAATTTCTAAATAATAAAATTTAACTCAAACTAATTTCTAGTGGTAATTTTGTTTCAAGTGTGTAAAAGTTACGTTGTTTTTTTGATCTAGTTAAATAATAATTTATTTTAGGGATGACTGGAAGAAATGGCTTCAGATTCCAATCTGATTGGCTAAATAAATCTGAAATGATTGTCATATGCTTTAGGTATTCTAGTTTCTTTTAATGTCCTTTTTCAATCAGAAAAGCCAATTTTATATAAAATGAAGAGTGAAGTTTTAATATATTGCAAATATATTCTTCAAATTATATAAAAATTAATGTTTTAAGTCAAAAAGCGTTTGGCAAATCAACGAATCTATGAAAACCTATTTTCAAACATAAATAATATTTATATTGGAGTTGCTGCATATAAATCATTAACTCAGATATCTGCATCAGAAAAAACAATCATTCCTCAAGATTGTAGAGAATTTTACATGGAGGAAATTCGTCAAATAAAATCAAGATTTGATTTTAGTGATCAAATTTATTCTACTGTAGATATTGTTAATCCAAAAGTTGCTCAGTCTTTTGAACCAAAGACATTATTCCTATTTAAAAAAGATTTCCGTCATTCGACACAGATTTACAACAACTTGATAATGAATGGCGACAGCATGCTCTATTAGACTTTGAAAAATTTCAAGTCTAGAACCAGAAGTATACTGGCCTAAAGTTTTTAAATTAAAAAATTCTTTAGAAGAATGTTTGTTTCCCAATCTACAAAAAAGTAATTCAGTTTATTTTAATATTACCTTTTTCAAATGCTTCTGCTGAAAGAATTTTTAGTAATTTGAGAAATTGCAAAACTGATTTAAGAAATAGAATGTCTTCTGAAACAATTGCATACATTTTTTTACTAGTGAAGGAATTTTAAGAAACGGTAAAGAAAACTATGAACCTAGTCAAGCAATTATCAAAAAGAATTAGAAATAGTGATCTCAGTTATAACTATATATGTATATATAGAGATATTTTTATTATCTAATTTTATATTCTGTTTATAAATGAATTAATTATAATAATTTACATATAGAAAATATGATTTATTTTTGTTTCATTGTTTTTTTATGTTTAAATAAAAATTAAAAAGGGCATGTGTATTTTTTTTAAATGTGTAATTTAGGAGTCGATCAAGTGTAGTTTCTAAATTTTTTGGTGGCAACATTGATGAAGTTAATAAAACACGTGTTGAATGATGTATGTATGCATGTATGTATGTATGTGTGTATGTATGTATGTATGTATGTATGTATGTATGTATGTATGTATGTATGTATGTATGTATGTATGTATGTATGTATGTATGTATGTATGTATGTATGAGTGTACGAAGTGTCCAAGCGGGAAAAAATGCTAGTACTTCGATTTTTAGGCCTTCTATGAGACATATTTACTCATTATAAAAGATGCTATACTCATCCCTCATTGCCTTCTCGCAGAAGATATTTCAGAAGGTCTTTGCTTCCCCTCTAATAACAAGTTTTTAGATGTGCAAAAAAATTCGAGATTAAGAAAAAAAATACTCTGCATCAACAACTCTTTTAATATAAAAATCTCTGTTTACAAAATTTACAACAATAAATTGATTGTTGTCTTCTTATTTATTATTTATTTTTTTGTAAATCAAAACAAAACAAACTTCTCTTAATTTAGGTTTGACAAACTTCAGTAAATATATGAATTTTTACAAGTAAAAATATTGCTAAGTTAATTAGTGAAATTATTAAAAATTTGTGAAATTGATAAATAACCATTTGTGAAATTAATAAATATTGTAAAATTGGTGAATATAAAAACAATATTTACATCTACGTGAAAAAATTGCGTTTAGAGGGACTGATTTAATGATGAATCATGAAATTTTGACTGGTTTTTTTTTGGTCAAATATATCCCTAAGGTGAAATATTTAGGGGAAGATAAAAATAGGGTCCGATATTTGAAAAAATGACTGAAAATTTAGAACTAAGTATATATTTTCAAGAATCTAATGTTGAAGGTTTTCGTACACATATATTTTTCTCTTCTATTTAATTGCGGACCAATTTTAAAGTACTTATGCTATTACATCAGTTTTTAAGGTGTTTTGTACATAATTTATATGTATATGGAAGCATTTTATCGATATTTAAAAATATATAAAAACTTTTTATAAACAAAACATTTGTGTAAATAATTCTAAAAGTTAAGGTGTTATGCTTCTTTTGGGATTTTAATCCAGATCCATCGAACTTTTTATCATTTTTTTACTAACATTCTTTAAGGATTGCAATAATGAAGTTCTTTTCATAAAAAGTACGTTTAAAGTATCGTAATGCACCTCAATTTTCAGCCAATGTAAATATGTATAAATATATGACTGTGTAATTAAACATATTTATGTAAGTAACGCTGCAATATATAAATAATAAAAACAAATGTCAAGCATTAATATAAACTTTTTATATTTATTTTATTACAATTTTTATTTATAAAATAACTTTTGATATTGTTTACACAGTTCCAACAAACATCTGTACTTCCAATATTCCTATATATTTGAATTTATCTTATAAAACAAAAAAATAATAGTTTATTTCTTGTAATAATAATGATTTTATTTTGTCTATAATTCTGTTAAAATATTTATTCGTATATTCTACCTGCGATATGGGCATAATATTTTGAATCCAATTACAAAAAATGCAAATTGTAATGTCATATTTAAAGAAAATACATGAATGTTGAATTGGCAAAGATTTAGACGGAATTATATGCAGAATAAAAGATTTGTTCATATTAAACATAGTTTATAAGAGTACATATAGTCTGGTGCACAACTGATTTTTTAAAGTTTTCATGATAAACTTAATAATTGTGTAATGAAAATTAAAATTGAATTTTTTAAGATATTTTTAAAATCATGCTTTGTAACGAACATATTTTGAAATATTTCATTTAATTTGCCTCTGTTATCACATACATATAAAAGAAAATAATTATGTTAATTTAATAATTTGATACAAATGAAAATAATATAATTTTTTACTTCATTATAAAAACAAATTTTGTCAATTATTTTAAATAGCAAAATGTATATGCATAATATTATAAACTGTATATAATTTTTCCTTCTTAACAACAATCTTTAATAAAGTTAATTCCATAAATAATTTTTTTGTATGTACTATATGAATTTCAGCAAATAATTTAACACCAGCATTGCTTAAAATTGAACCATCTCAAACAATACGTTTAACGAGATTTTTTATAAGTCTTACATTTGCAGTTCTGTTAATATGAGTCATTCACAGATCTTATATACGACTTTAATTTTCGTGTTTTTTAATAGGCCTTTCATTGTATACATTCCAAAAGAATTTCAAATGCAGGTATTTTCGTTGGTCTTCTTTTGAAGTCCTTCTCTAATGCATTTTCTTGAAGATCTACTTACAAACCTTTTTAAAAAGCCTTCTTTATGGCATTAATTTCAAGGCCTTTTATAAGGCTTTGTCATTTAGACATTCTATTAGGCCGTCCCATATAGGAATTCAATAAGTGTATCTTTTGTAGGCCTACATGTAGACCTATCTTTCCAGACATTCTATAAGACATTCCAAGCCTTCCACCAGACCACATATTACAGACCTTCTAACATTCCTTCCTAAGTAGGCCTTTCAGTAGTCCTTCCTATGAAGACTTCATAGCAGCCCTCTACGAGAAGCGAGAAGGCAAGCACTTGACTGACAATGACACGCCGTGTAAAATTGAAATGATTTCGCAATGCAGCGGTATGTACTTGTGTCTGCAAAATAATGCCTTTAGTAATGCCTCTTTACTGCATCTCTTTCCCGCTGGGGTCTACAACTTTGCAGCAAATAATGTACGTACATATGTAATTACGTACATAATTTTAATGGGAAACTTATTTTGTTATGTCATATTTATATATAAATTTATTATGCCGTATAAATTTTAATTTATTCCATTTACAAAATTATAAAACTCGCGATTAACTCGTTTTGACTCGAATCGCGAGCTAATATGTACATGAATGTATACTAGCCAACTTTGTCGGAAAATATCGACCCTAGTTGTACGAAAGGGGACTTAAGATCCATACCATTCAATTAGAAACAGAAGAAAGACACCAAAAATATAATTATTTTTATATACCTCAAGGGGTATATAAAAGGAAACAATTTTAAGCAAAAATCGCCATTTTATTGATATTACATGAAAAGATGGTACAAATGCTCCAAAATTGTTGAACAAATGGCCCAAAAATATATAATTTCAGTTGATAGTAACCCCTTAACACAATTTTAAGCAAAAAACCATTCGATTATAATTTTTGTGTTACGTATAATATTTGAAATACAGGAAAAATTCGAATACTTTTGTAAGGCCATTTTATTGACTTTTTTTAAAAAAAGTTAAATCAATTGATGTAAATGTAATTTTTCCAAATTTTAAAGAGTGTGATATTACACCTTAGGTCATATATGAAATACAGGAAAATTCGAATACTTTTGTGAGGCAATTTTATTGACTTTTTTTAAAAAAAGTTAAATCAATTGATGTAAATGTAATTTTTCCAAATTTTAAAGAGATATTAATACTGAAAAAAGTTTAATTGGTACTAATTACTGAAATGTGATATTACACCTTAGGACTTTCTAGACAATATGACAAATTTAATTATTCATTTCACACACAAAAATATATATTTTTTTTAATTATGTTTCTTTTCAAAGTACAACCAAATATGTGAGACACTGTATGTGCCGACGAAAACACGAAACAAAACGATAGTCGCGATTGCGAGGTTACAATATTTTTACTATCAAAGTTAAATGGCTTGTGGTATGTATGTATGTATGTATGTATGTATGTATGTATGTATGTATGTATGTATGTATGTATGTATGTATGTATGTATGTATGTATGTGCATACACTTTTTAATGTATCCAGGGATTGCAAATAATTGTTATTGATACATTTTCTAGAGAAAAAAATCATGTAATGATTTTTATTTTCTGAGTATTATTTTTTGTTCAGAGAATAATAGTTATTGTGAGAGTTTTATTTTTCGCTCAGAAAATAATAGTTATTATGTGATTTTTATATTTCGTTCACAAAATAGCAGTTATTTTCAGATTTTTATTTTTCACTTAGAAAATTATTTGTTAAGTTTTATTTTTTTGCTTATAGAATAAAATTATTCGTAGAATTTTGAAAATATAGGAGAAAACTTAGATATTTAGATATATGGTACTTTTTATTATACAACTGGTAAATTTTGAAAATTATATAATATTGAATATAAAAATATGAAATTCAATATGTATAGGGTCATAATAAAACTAATTTCAGTAATTAGTACTTTTTGAAATTTAGGTAATATTTAACTTAAAAACATGAATTCAACATATACGGTCTTAATTAAACTTATTTCAGTATTAATGTGTTTTTATACCCTTCACCTTCGTGATAAGGGTATATATATTTCGGATTCTCTGTCCGTCTGTCTGTGTATGTTGAAATCAGTTTTCAGAAGACCACAGATATCTGCGATGATATGATGCTGGTATTAAGCGTCGGAAGCTTGTCTCTCCGAAGGTAAAGGGTGATGTTGCTGCTGATAAGGCCGCTTCTGCTGAGGCGGTGGCTGATTCCTTTATAAGTGCTGATGATGCACCTAAGCAGCGCGGCTACAGGAAGAAGAAGGGCAAGTCCAAGGAGACGGTTAAGGTTGTCCAGAAGGTTGATTGTAGTGTTGGGGCTTTGAAGGCAATAACCGATGAGTTAACGGGTATTTTGTTGACGAGAGGTGTAGATTCGACGGTTATCCGTGGTGTCTTGAAGAAATCCTCGAGGTACGAGGTCTTGTTGATGACTCTCTTGGCGGAGAAACGAGCGTTTGAAGGGCCGCTTAGAATCCGTTAACGGTCATTACTGGCTTAAAAATACTAGTATATAAATGAGGTTCCCTTCAGAAAATGACTGCAACGCACATTAATGGCTTAAAAATACGAGTGTAGCCATGAAATTCGACACCAATTTGTAAATATAATACGAACCAAATTCTGTCTACCAAATTTTATGAAGATCGACCCATAATTGACCCTACCCCCCTATATAAGGTTCCCTTAAGAAAATTACTTTAACGCTTATAACTGACCTGAAAATATTCGACATGATATTGATGAAATTCGACATAAGTTTCATTCGAGTCAGTGGGTGTATAAGATTCGACATAGCCGAATATAACACTCTTACTTGTTTCGTTTGTAAAATATAAATTTGTAACACATCGAAATTATATTCGAGGTTTTAGATAGATTAAAATTGTCGCAAAAAATTATAAATATTAAGTTTAAGTGATAAAAAAAACTATTTATATTATGCTAATATCCTCTTTTGCGAAGAAAATTTAAAGTTTTGTGAGTGCGTTTAAGGCTTTACACGATCGCACAAGTAATATGATATGTAGAAATTTTGTGTAGAAGAGTACGGTGTCGATGTAAAGTGTGATCGTTTGAAGGGCCCTTTAGTTCTCACAAGTGTGTTTTATTCTCGCAGAGCTCTTCTGTGTGAAGGGAATAAAAATTTTTGTTTAACAACCGCTTTCAGTTAGATACATATAATCTAATATAGGGCACGTCATAAGATCAAACTTTACGTACGTAAAGTCTAATGAAAAAGTAAAATAAAATTCCATCCGTATAACAAACAAGTAAGAGTGCTATATTCGGCTGTGCCGAATCTTATATACTCTTCACCATAGTGTATTTCAAACATATTAATTTTAAAAATTTTAAGTTTTTCCAGACTACATTAAAATTATACCATATGCAAAACAAAATGAGCAACAACAACCCTATCAGAAATAAAAAACAAAATACACAAGGCAATTAAACCAAATACATCTACACACGCACATGTACATCTTTTTCCAATTCACAGTATTGTTGTTGCTTTTTTAACACACCATGAACAAAATATGTTTTTTTATGAAATTTTCACAGCTAGTCTCGGATCTTCGCTCATATCTCCGTTATTTATTGACCGATTTTGCTGATTTTAAATAGCGATCTTCTCGAAAGCATGTCTAACAGAATTGTTTAAGTTTCGGATCTCGCCGATACCTGGGGTCCTCCAAAAACTGATTTCAACAGACAGACGGACATGGCTTAAACGACTCCGCTATCTATAAGGATCCAGAATATATACTTTATAGGGTCGGAAATTTTTATTATATAAATTACAAACAGAATGACAAACTTATATATACCCTTCTCACGAAGGTGAAGGGTAAAAAGAGAATAAAAGTCGTATGATTTATATGTTTTGTGTTTACACGATTTTTTTGTTGTTAAAATCAACAAACAAAGAAAACGAAAGATCAATAAAACATTAATCAAAAAGTGATGTTCAATAATTGTTAAATAAATATTTTTAAAACTGAAATATATGTATTTTATTTATATCTAAATATTTTTATGTTCCAAAAATGTCACATTGTTTATGTTTTGTTTTTATTTAAGTTCTAGGCTGATATGACGTACATGCGCAGAACGAAAATTTGTTTACATACTGAATACTTTTTGTATGTGTTTACATAAAAATACATTCCTGATCTAATACGAACCGCTTGTTTTTTGAATCATTTCAAAAAATCAAGAGAGCCATACGACAGTTAAATTTTCAATACGTATTCTCTCCCAATGTGTGATGGTTTCAAAACATTTTGCGTTTAGACGATATCATCCGTACTATTCTACACAAAATTTTGACAAATCATATTACTTACTTGTGTAATCGTGTAAAGCCGTCTTATATGATACATTTTTATACCAATGTTGTAAGATCTGACAACAGTGTATTACAGCAACTTAATGTATTAAACATAAAATATATGAGGAACTTTAGACTGTTATGTTTAGAATCAAACGCTTTAAACATTTCTTAAGGATACAAATTATGAGTTTGAAATTTACTAAAGATTTCCTGTAAAATTTTATCATTACAAGGTAAAAAATATTATTTACACAATACCATTTTAAGTCATTATTTTAACTTGGTGATATCATTGGAGGCAAGTAACTACCTCAAATGGTTATAAGAAATTAGAAAAAGTAGTCCTTGTTAATCGCATGAAAAACATATAGAATTTCTATATCTTCACAGGCAACAGGACTAATGAATTATTTCCTTATTCATAAATAACATTTTATTTATGAATAATGAATGTAAAAATGAATGTGTGTTCGTTTGTATGTTTGAACACTATAGACTACTGAACTGATTTTCTCAGTAGTCTATAGGTAATAGGCTACTTTTTATTTTGAAATTTCAAGTGGGCGAAGCGCCACGCCCACATTAAGAAAATATAAAATTCGTATATATGAGATAATATAAGAGTTAGAATTTTTGTCGGAGCCACATTAGTGTCAATATGATTGTTAAGGATAAAATGTGGGCAGACTAGAGTTAGGGGGAGTGGTACCTTCCAAATTAATTAAATACAAAAAATAGTTTATATTGGAAACTATTACAGTTAGAATCTTAAAATTTTGCATGAATAACTATAGCATCCATGTAAATATTTTGGGTAATAAATTGTCGGACTACCCATGATAGAAGCGGCACCTTCCATATTAATTAAATAAAAAAATTGTTTATATTGAAATAATATAACAATTAGAGTCATCAAAATTTTGTCGGAGGCAATTTAGTTTCAATATGATTATTTGGAAAAAGTGGGTGGACTAGCGTTAGTGGGCGTGGTACTTCCCATATAATATATATACAAAAATTCCTTTTTCTTAGAAACTATTACAGTTAGGATATTAAAATTTAGCACGAATAACTTTAACATACATGTACACATTTTTGGTAATAAATTGGCGGACAACCTTTGGGGGGGAGCGGCACCTCCCAAATTAATTAAATACAAATATTCGTTTTTTTGAGATAATATAACAGTAAGGGCCTCAAATTTTGTAGGAGCCACATTAGTGCCAATATGATTATTTCGGATAAAAAGTGGGCGGACTAGCGTTAGGGGGCGTGGCACCTCCCATATAATTTAAATAGAAAACTTCGTTTATCTTGGAAACAAATCTTAAAATTTTGCACGAATAATTTTAACATCCATGTAAACATTTTGGGTTTTAAATTGGCGGACTACTATGGGGGCTTTAAGCCCCCATATAAATAAAATATAAATATTTGTATATCTGAGAATCTATTAGAGCTAGAATCTTCAAATTTAATATGAATAACTTCGACATTCATGTGAACATTTAGAAAATAATGAATTAAATAAAAAATTTCGTTAGATAGACTGTTAGATAATTCCAATTTTTCATAGATAGATAGATATAAATTGGCGAACTTGCAATAATTTTCTTGGCATCTCTCATATGTAACTTATTGTTAATCTAGAAAACTATTGTGGGTAGAATTTTCAAAATCTTTAAGTGAGTAAAATAAAAATATTGTATATCCCAAGGCATGAGAATATGAATTATTTTTTTAAGAATAAAAGTATATATTAAATTTTAGCAAGTAAGAAATAAATAGATCATTAATCTATTATTTTAGAATTTAAATGGAATATATTATCATCAAAAGAAATTATAATAAACCTTTAATAAAGTTTTTATAATTTAGTAACTAAATAATTGAATTTTTTTGGTTATTATGTATTTATTTTGGTTGGGGTAGCGAAGCACACCGGGTATTAGCTAGTTCGTTTATAAAAAAAATTGTGTATGAATAAGGCCTTTAGAAAGTATTTAAATAAAACTTTATTATACAAACCTTATTATCTAGGCGATATGTAATAGTTAATACAAATATGGTTAGGAAAGTATGTATATTAAATTAATTATATAATTTAATATTTTTTTCTCTTTTTTTCAATAAAAAAGTAATAGTATATTGTAAAATTATAAAAAAATCATGCGATTTTATTAAAAGTGAAAAGAAATAAAAAAACACAAAATAATATTAATAATAAATATTATAAAAAAAATTAAATTTCTAAAATTTTTAAAAATTCTTATTATACCCTTCACATTCGTGAGAACGGTATATATAAGTTTGTCATTCCGTTTGTAATTTCTATAATATAATTTTCCGACCCTATAAAGTATATATATTCTGGATCCTTACAGATAGCGGAGTCGATTTAGCCATGACCGTCTGTCTGTCTGTCTGTGTGTATGTTGAAATCAGTTTTCAGAAGACCCCAGATATCTGCGAGATCCGAATTTTCAATAATTCTATTGGAAATACGGTCGAATAGAACGCTATTTAAAATCAGTCCAATCGGTCCATAAATAACGAAGATATGAGTAAAAATCCGAGACCACCTCTGAAAATTTCATCAAAAATTTAGATTTTTTCGTGCATGCTTATGCAGAAATAATAAAACAACAAAAACAAAATGGAGTATCAAACGGTAAATTGTTTTGTTATTGTAATTGCTTGTTAATAAACACAAAGCAAAGAAATAACATCACGTAAAGTTACGTTGTCATTGGCTAGAAATATGAAATTAAGTATGTAGAGCCTGGATTAAGTGAGAACCTATAAAAGGGGACTTTCTGGTACTTTTTCGTTCTTCAAAAGGTATTTTTTGAAATTTCTATAATATTGAACCTAGAAACATGAAATTAAGGGCGGGTTTCTTACTACTCAGTTAAACTAGGCTTAACTTGCTGTTATATTAAACTCGGAACAAATTTAGGCGGACTTTAACTGATGATTGTGTTTTTCAGTTTTAGATTTAAGCTCAGTTAACTTTGTTAGTAATGCCAAGTTTTCACTCAAAAAACATAAACAATGAACAGCTGTTTTTTGCAAACAATACTTTTGTAAAATGGAAAATTTTGGAAAAATGTTAAATAAACACTTAAAACAATAATTAATAAAACAAAACAAATCAGAAAATTGCAATTTACTTAAAATATTACGTTTTTGTTCTTCCGAAATCATTGTTTTATTGTTTTTGTTAATTGTGTTTCCTCACTTATAACTTGAGTTTAATTGGCCAATTACACTCAGTTAAACTAAGATAATAAGTAACTTTACTGATATCTGAAAAACACGAAACATATATTAAACCAGGTTTAACCAAAGAATGAAGATTATCTTTATCGGAAAAACTCGCCCTAAGTATGCATGGCCCGGATTAAGTGATGACCCAAACAAGGGGAGTTTTTGGTACTTTTTCGTTTTTCAAAAGGTACTTTTTGCAATTTCTACAATATTGAACCTAGAAACATGTAATTAAGTATGTATGGCCCGGATTAAGTGAGGACCCATAAAAGGGGACTTTTTCGTTGTTCAAAAGGTACTTTTTGCAATTTCTACATTATTGAACCTAGAAACATTTAATTAAGTATGTATGGCCCGGATTAAGTGAGGACCCATAAAAGGGGACTTCTTGGTACTTTTTCGTTCTTCAAAAGGTACTTTTTGCAATTTCTACAATATTGAACCTAGAAACATGTAATTAAGTATGTATGGCCCGGATAAAGTGAGGACCCATACAAGGGGACTTTTTCGTTTTTCAAAAGGTACTTTTTGCAATTTCTACAATATTGAACCTAGAAACATGTAATTAAGTATGTATGGCCCGGATTAAGTGAGGACCCATACAAGGGGACTTTTTGGTACTTTTTCGTTTTTCAAAAGGTACTTTTTGCAATTTCTACGATATTAAACCTAGAAACATGTAATTATGTACGTATGGCCCGGATTAAGTAAGGACCCATACAAGGGGACTTTTTGGTACTTTTTCGTTTTTCAAAAGGTACTTTTTGCAATTTCTACGATATTAAACCTAGAAACATGTAATTAAGTATGTATGGCCAGGATTAAGTGAGGACCCATGAAAGGGTACTTTTTGGTACTTTTTCATTCTTCAAAAGGTACTTTTTGAAATTTCTATAATATTGAACCTAGAAACATGTTATTAAGTTCGTATATCCCGGATTAAGTGAGAACCAGTAAAAGGGGACTTCTTGGTACTTTTTCGTTCTTCAAAAGGTACCATTATGTTTTCTCCGTCATGTTTTGCCGTTTTTTTTTTTTGCAAACTTAACGTGCAACAAATTTTTTTTGTTTCGTCGATCCATAAAATATTTTTTCATTGTTAAATTTAAATTTTACTTACAGTTTTACGTAAATAATACAAAAAATTGAACAATATTGAATTTATTATGGTTTAATTTTAATAATAATTTAAACCTTCCATTATTCATGATTTCTTAAGAGTGCATAAATAAATAATAGAATTTTATAGATTACTTTTATAATTAATAAAATTAAAACATACCACTTACATATTATATACGAAAATAGTGTTCATTACATATATACATTAAAAAATTATATTCCCTTTTAATGTACAGTGAACGAATTAACAGGTTTGTGAATGAATTTTTTATTTCACTTCAGAAAATGTGCAGACTATTCTCCTTTATCTCTAATGAATAATATAGAATTAACAAGTAAGGGTGTTATATTCGGCCATGCCGAATCTTATATACCCACCATCAAATCATTCTTATTAATAAATTTGATGTTATCGATCTATGTTGAATCAATATTAATATAAATATCAGGAAAATATTTGGAAGAGAGCCTTAAATAAGAGCTTAAGCATGGACCGTGCTATTGCCCACTTTAAATATAGAAAATTTAATATGGAGCTTTTTGCTTGATGATTTTTGAATGATTTTTGTCCCAATAAAACATTTTACGTCGAATTTTATTGATATATATATATTATATATATATATATATATATATATATTATATATATATATATATATATATTATATTAATATATATATATATATATATATATATATATTATATATATAATAATTATAATATATATATATATATATATTATATATATATATATATATCATATATATATATTATATATATATATATATATATATATATATATATATTATATATATATATTATATATATATATATATTATATATATAATAAGGAGTGAGATCGAAAAATTCTTAACATACATATATGTTTATAAAAAAGAAACCACTAAACTTACAGCTTTATTTTTTTGTTTATTTGATTCAAATTATTATTACAATTTACAAAAAAAAAATATTTTTATAGTTTTAATCACTAGTGATGAAATTTTGAACCCTTTTCGGAAACCCTTCCATTAACGTTTTTATAGTGCTTTCTGTCACTTTGCTCGAACATGTAGTCCATCTCCGTTTAAAATCTACCACACTTTTGGACACCTTTTTTGCACTCTTCAATTCTCTTTTAACAAGAGCCCAATATCTCTCCACTGGCCTTAGCTCCGGGCAGTTTTGAGAATTTGCCTCTCTTGGTACAAATACCACATTATTGTTCTTGTACCACTCAAGGGCTTGTTTACCATAGTGACAGGATGCCAAGTCAGGCCAAAAATAAGTGGACACATTATGAAGTCTTATGAATGGAAGCAGCTTTTTTTGTAAACATTCCTTGATGTAAATTTCGGTATTTATAGAGCCCGTTGTAACAAATGATTGGCTTCTTTTGCCGCAACTGCATATTTCTTGCCATACCAAGAACTTTCTGGGAAATTTTGTCTGCTTTTGGGTCCTAAACTTTTCTTCAACATTCCCTCGAGCATCAGCAACATAAAACTTTTGACCTGGAAGTTGCGAAAAATCTGCCAGAACATACGTTTCGTCATCCATTATGCAGCAAGAATATTTTTTTATAAAACTTGACTTCAATTTCCGTGCTCTGTTTTTGGCCTCTAAATTTTTAGCAGCGTTCCTGTCAGGAACTTTTTGAGCCTTGTATGTTTTTAAACCTGCATTAGCTTTAACTTTTCGTACCAAATAGTCCGAGCACTGAGCTAACCGAGCTGTTTTCCTACCGGATGTGTTGGGAGCTCTTTTGAAAATGCGTTCTATTTTTTGGCTTTAGAAACATCATGTGGACCATTCCTTCTATCTGAACCAGGTTTTCTATCAACTGACAAGTTCTCCCGGTACTGTTTAATAACATTGGAAACAGTTTGACGGCAGACCTTTGTATGCTTGGCCAACTTTTTGTAAGACCAAGTTGGGTTTAGTTGAAAATATTTAATAATTTCAGTACGCACTTTTTTCTGGTCACTCATTTTAATCAGATTAACAAAAAATTAATATAATTGACATTACACATAATAACTGACATGTTTTTCAAAGGTAACTTGATCAAAAAAAAAATCAAATAATACTTTGGTTGAAAAATGTAATGAAAAACGTGTGTTAAGAATTTTTCGATCTCACTCCTTATATATATATATATATACATCTTAAGGTAGATATGAGCATTAAAGTCATTTTCTGAAGGGGACCCTATAAGTGGGGTAGGGTCATTTTTTGGTCCGATCCTTATAAAATTCTATGAAGAGGTTTATGTTTCCATAAAACATGTTTGTGCCGAATTTCACCGCTATTGATGCTTCTCTTAGCCAGTTATGAGCGATAAAGTAATTTTCTTAAGGGGACTTTATATTGGGGGTTGGGTCAATTTTGGACCGATCCTTATAAAACTCTTCGAAGAGATTTATGTTTCCATAAAACATGTTTATTGCCGAATTACACCGCTATTTAAACTTCTGTTAGCCAGATATGGGCGATAAAGTCATTTTCTGAAGGGGGCCTTATATAGGGGCTAGGCGAAATCGTGGACCGATGTTGCCCATTTTCAATACCAAACAAACTGCATCAACTATAAGTATCTATGCAAAATTTCAGCTCGCTACCTACTTTCATTTGGACTCTATCGTGTTTTCAACAGACAGACAGACGGACATGGCTAGATCGTCTTAGAATCTAATAGGGACCCAGAATATATATTTTTTTATGGGTCTTAGACGAATATTTCAATGTGTTACAAACGGAATGACAAAAACAATATACCCCCCATCTTTTTTGATGGTGGGTATAAAAAAACAAATTGTCCTTTGTCAATATGAAATTAGTCTTCTAATTGTTGTAACACTAAAATTCCCTTTTGACAATGTGCAGACAAGTGTGTTAATAGTTTAATACTTTTGAAAGGTCTAAAAAAAGAGTTGCCTATTATTCTGTAAAATGGCTAAAGGAAATTCAAAAATTCTTTAAAAATGTCTGAAAATTGTTTACTGGGTTTATACATATGGATATGTTTTCGTATTTTAATGAACATGTGAAAACTAATACTGCAGCTGTAATTTTAATATAACTGTCATATCACTTTAAATTTATTTAAAAACAATCGATCAGCAGGAATTCAAAAATCAATCCGTTGTATTAATTTTTGTTAAGAGTTGTTTAGTGCGAATAACATTCATTGACCACAAAAAATACAAAAATGCCGTTTCAGTTTAAATACTTAGCTTCTGAATGTTTATTATTGTTTTAATGTTCAATCATACTGTGCTTTAGTGTTGAATTTAGTTATGCAGTTTCAATTTAGATTTCTTTACGATCGTAGTCATGTCAAAGTGTCAATCAAGGTGGCTTTTGTTCGTACGCACCACTACGAAATAAATAAACTCTATGGAGTTATATTTTTTGTTTTTATACTTATTTGCACACACCTATGTATGTATATATGTATGCTTACCCCAAATTCATAAAGATCTTAATCGCTTATTTTAGAGTTATCGCGCACATTTTCTACACAAAATTTCTATTATAAACCATAAATAACTTTATTAAACATTTATGAATATGAGGGATAATTAATTATTCACCCCAAATCAACCCATTAGGGGTCCGTGTCCACGAAATAAAGCTGGTAATGCGAAGTTTGCGGAGATTGGTTTGGAGGTGTCCGTGAGCCAGAAACTGGTCCCTAGAGTTGTGGTCCAGCGTGTTCACTCTGAGCTGTCTGTGGACGAATTTATGGAGGAGCTTTATGCTATGAATTTCAGGCATAAAATGTCTCCTCAGGAGTTTAAGAAGTCTGTCCGTTTGGTGTCGGCTCCATGGAAGTCGACTAGTGGTGCAGTTAACGTCGTTTTGGAAAGAGGACCCCAGATATCGGCGAGATCCGAAACTTCAAAAATTCTGTTAGACATGCTGTCGAGGAGATCGCTATATAAAATCAGCAAAATCGGTCTGTAAATAACGGAAATATGAGCAAAAATCCGAGATAATCTCTGAAAATTTAATAAAAAAAAGACATATTTTTTTATGCTTTGTTAAAAAAACCAACAACAATACTGTGAATTCTAAAAAGATGTACATGTGCGAGTCGAATTAAGCCATGTCCGTCTGTCTATGCGTATGTTGAAATCAGTTTTCAGAAGACCCCAGATATCTGCAAATACGAATTTTCAATAATTCTCTCAGAAATACGATCGAAGAGATCGCTATTTAAAATCAGCACAATCGGCCCAAAAATAACGAAAATATGAGTAAAAATCCGAGACCTCTGAAAATTTCATAAAAACTTAACTTTTTTCGTGCATTCTTATACAAAACATTAAACAAAGAAAAACAAAACACAGTATCAAACGGTAAATCTTTTTTTTATTTGTTATTGTAATTTTAGTTTATAAACACAAAGCAAAGAATGAACACCACGTTACGTTGTTATTGGCTAGAAACATAAAATTAAGTATGTAGAGCCTGGATTAGGCGAGAACACATTAAAGAGCACTTTTTGGTACTTCTTCGTTCTACAGAAGGTACTTTTCGAATTTTCTATAATATTAAATCTAGAAATATGATATTAAACATGTAGGGCCTTGATTGGGTAAGAACATATAAAAGGGGACTTTTTCGTACTTTTTCATTATACAAAAGGTACTTTTTGGTTTTTTTTTATAATATTGAATCGAGACACATGAAATTTAGCATATAGGACCTTGGTAAGAACTTGGTAAGAACTTATAAAAATTGATTTTTTGGTACTCTTTCGTTCTACAAAAGGTACTTTTTGAATATTTTATAATATTGAACCTAGAAGCATGAAATTAATTATGTAGAGCCCGGATTAGGCCAGAACACATAAAAGAGGACTTTTTTGTAATTTTTCGTTTTACAAAACGTATTTTTTGAATTTTCTAAATTATTGAACTTATTTAGTGTTTGGAAAATTTGTATTATTATATTTAATTAATTTATATTTAATTAATTATATTTAATTAATAAAACCCCACTATAGTTCGGATTGTAGTGTGTACGCGTCCCTACGATATTGGGACGAGCCCTTCTGGGTCGGGTAAGGGCGGTTAAGTGTGAGGCGGGACCGTTCGAACCAAACATATTAAATATTTTTTTACATATCTGTAGCTGTGTTCTGTAACTTTCGAATCGAAAAAATTCAAAAAATGTATAATCGTCTTGTTTAAAACAGGGTGAACACACGTAATTCAAATATTTTTTGGTTAATTGAAATGTGATCAGTTTAAAAATTGTTTGAATTACGCCATTAAAAAGTGGAAGAATGTAATATTTCAAGGATTTTTTCTCGACTCGAAAGTTATAAAACACGGGCACTGGAATATTGTGTAAAAAATATTTTAATATATTTTTCTTATACATAAATCAAAACTTATAATATTAGTTATACAAAATAATAATGCGTCCACAACAAAGGTGAAGGGTATATATGATTCGGCATAGCCGAATATAGCACTCTTGCTTGTTGTGAATTCTGTTTGTATATTTTGATGTAGGTTGGTTTTATTGCGTTGTTTATTTTGTTTTACTGTGTTTTTCGTTATGTATGTTTAGATGTCTGTTGGTTTAATTGCCTTGTGTATTTTGTTTTTTATTTCGTTTAGCGTTGTTGTTCATTTTGCTTTTGGTGTAATAATAAAGTAGTCGGGATAAAATTTTAAAACTAATATGTTTAAAATACACTATGTTGAAGGGTATATAAGATTCGGCCCAGACGAATATAGCACTCTTACTTGTGCTATAATGATAACATGGAAATTGAATGATAACATGGAATCATAATGTCCATAAACATATAAAATTAAACAAGCAGAGTTTATTTAAAATGATCGGTAATATAAAGCCATAGCACAGAAAGTAAAACATAGTCTTAAAAGTAATCACGAGATCTTTTTTTAAATTTCTCTGATACTTCACAAAAAATGAAATTTAATGATAACATGGAATCATAATGTCCATAAACATATAAAATTAAACAAGCAGAGTTTATTTAAAATGATCGGTAATATAAAGCCATAGCACAGAAAGTAAAACATAGTCTTGAAAGTAATCACGAAGTCTTTTTGGCAATTTGTTTATTTTCTTAGCAAACAAAACTTTTATTAATTAATGAACTTAAGTATTAATAAATTATAAAATATTAAGGAATTATTATTGCAAAATAAATCCTTTTATATACAGAGACTTATAAGTACATTATTTGCTTACATACATATATGTATATAAAAAGTGCACATTACACCAATTTTACCAACAACAGAATTTTCAACAAATTTAATAAAAACAATTTTAACGATAAACAATAACAAGATTATAATTTAAAAGTTCATTGCTTAATTTTTATTGCTTTCTATTTATTTAGAAAACTTTCAATTACAACTACAGTTATTTATGACAACGGCTTATTAAGCTATTTCTTAATCCTATCAGCTGTTATTAAGCTTCAGAACAAATTTAAGTAAGAAGTGTAAAATAACGGATAATAAAAATGGGACGCAAACGTAACAATTTTATGAGAAAATTTTTTATCTTTAATCAAGAAAAAAATTTGTCAGAGGGTAAAGTTTGTAAAAAAAACTATTTCAAGGAAATTACTTATCAAATATTAGAAGGCATTTAAAAGAAAAGCACTACGACGAATTGAACAGTGAGATCCAACAAGAAAACAGTGAAACTATAATAAAAAAACAAAGAATTTTAATTAGCATAGTGAAATAAAGGGCTTGTGTAGAACTTGTAACATTGGAAAAAAATGCCTTTTACAGTCTTAGACTCGAAACCATTAACGGATCAAATTTTTAAAGGTCTCAAATTGAACCCTTAACATCGAGGAATGCTATGTCATAAGTGAGTGAAAAATATGAGGAAACTAAAAGGGAAATTCAGAAGGTTTCAAAAAAGAAAATCATATGCCTAAAA
The DNA here is from genome assembly GCF_022045245.1 of Lucilia cuprina. Lineage (NCBI taxonomy): Eukaryota > Metazoa > Arthropoda > Insecta > Diptera > Calliphoridae > Lucilia > Lucilia cuprina. The sequence goes on from NC_060949.1 coordinate 7,208,253, forward strand.
ATGGATAGTGCTACACGCCAAAACTGAGGAATATTAGCTGTAAATGTCCAATATTACGATTGTAATAGAATATTTATAAAGACACTAGGTATGATAGAATTAACAAAAAACATACCGCAAATAACCTTAGCATTAAAATATAAGCTATTTTAAATAAATTTGGTATAGTGAAAAACCAAATATATTGTATTACGACAGATAATGGGCGCAACATGATAACAGCTGTAGAAATGCTCAACGAAAAACAAGAAGAATTTGATGATAACAAACAAATTGACGCTGATGATATATTAAGAGAAGTATAGATAATAGTATATTTAAGGCAATTACTAGCTCCAAATATTCAAGAATGTTTAAATTAAGATTTAAGCGAATGGTCACCTATTAAAAATCTTGTGGATGTATTAAAACAAACTTTTTTTGTAACCAAAAAGTCCAAACAGAGCAGTTGTATATGGAGATTTTGTATAAATTGTGGTTAGAATTAAGGCGATGAATAATATGGAAAGCGACATTTTGTCAAATTGTTTGCAAATACGAGAAGTACTTTTAATGAAACATGAGGTGCCATTTAAATCAGCTGATGCAGAAAGGAAAATCAGGTTTAAAAACGTTTTAGTATTATTTTATAAAGTCACCAGAATCCTCACCATATACAGAAACACAAGATGATGAACATTAAACTGAAAATTCAAACACATGTTCATTATTGAATGAATTTTTGATGTCAATGCTGATATAATGAGTTATTGGGAAAACAATAAATATAAATACCCATATTTATACATATTGGCAAAAGTGCTACACAGTACGCCTACAACACAAGTAAATAGTAGTTATAACTAATATAATCATAATATTTTTAATCCTATTATATATATTTCTTCAATTCATGAAAATGTTATATAACGAATGAATGAATATTTGTTGCAAATGGATAATTCTACTCCTGCGGAGTAATTTTCAATATTTGGCCATAATGTAGCAACTGCCGGACGGGTAAATACCTCATATGGGTTTTGTTATATAAAGCGTTCCGGAACAGACTTTTTTTAGTTAATCTATTTATCAACATAGTGTATATATAAAACAATATTGTTTAATTTGTCAAAATTTAATAAATTTCAAAATTAAGCCATAACGTAGAAGTCAGCTGCCGCCAGTCGGGTAAATACTTCATATGCGTTTGTTAATATTAAGTGTTCCGCAAGAGATTTTTTACCTTATCACATTATCTACACAATTTTAATATAAAATATAAAACAATATTGTGTAATATGTTAACATTTAATAACATATCGAGCCCTTTTCGCACAAAAGACGTAACCTGCAAAAACAAAATTTTACAGGAGAGCATTTTTTAATTATCTTCGAAGTAGGACAAAACATTACTCCAAAACTCTATTAATAAATACTATTATATGGGATGCAGTTTGTTTCGATTTTATATTGACGCTATATCCGATTTTTTTTCGCTTACGTCTTTTTTACCGAGACTAATTTTTGTGATATAAACAATGTTGAGGCGGTTACGTCTAAATTCTCTGTTTAATAAAATTTTGTTTGTCTATATCTTTATATAATTTGTATTAATCTGAAATTTAATAGTGTAATAAATACTTTTTTATAAGATTTTAAGATTATTTAGCGATGCCTGCAAGTCAGTCTTTTTGTTGAAAACCGGATAAGTTCCGAACGTTATTAGCTAGAGTGATGAAATTCTCTAAAGATGCTTATTGATGACAAATATTGTTTTGTGTTAATAATGGGCAAAATCGGTTCATGATTTCACTTAGCCTCAATACAAGTACCTCCCGGGAAATAGGCAAAACATTAATAAATATGTTGTTTATGTTGCAATCGATATAAAATTTTGGAGAAGTTGGCTATATATACCTGTTAATTATGTTGGGAAGTATTACAGATATCAGGCAATATTTGACCCATAAATGGATCTTATAAGACAATGATTTTTTCCATACAGAAAATAAGTTTACAGTAAATAAATTAAAAAGGTATGATGAAATTCTACAAAAAAACATTTGTTTTTAAAACTAATAACGCATTTAAATTCTGTAGACCTCGATCCATAATTGACCAAATACCTCA
>NC_060949.1:7210461-7219275 GCF_022045245.1 Lucilia cuprina
TACGACAATTTGTCATATGTTTTTGGAATGTCGTAAGAAAATTCAGTGTTTTCAATTGCTTATTTCAGCATATAAATAAAAAATTCAATCGATTTTGGCATAAAAAACGATAAAGTGGTAACACAGAAATTACAAACAAGCAGCTGTTTACCAAAACAAAAATAAAATTTTATTAAAAACTGTTTATTTATTAGTTTAAAATGTGGAATAATGAAAATAGTAGAATTTTAAAAAAAATTAAATTAATTTGGTTTTATTTTGCTCGTTTAATTAGTTTAATATTCTTTGTTTTAAAAATTGATTTCGGGATTTTTTTTTTATTATTTTTTCAAATAAGTTAAAGAGTTTCTTATCGTGCTTTCAACCCCAATTTTTAAATAAATTCACTGTAATGTATTGATGGTGGGGAAGCTAGTTCCTATGCGCATTTCGCCGGTTGCTTAAGCCAGCTCATCAGGAAACCTTTCCCAATATTTTAGGAAAACTAGAAATGTCTTATGAAAGAATTATTTTAAACTCAATAAGAATTCAAAACGCATCTTTCACAAAACATTAAAGTTTTGACAAAACACCAACAATAACAGTGAGTTTATTTTTTCTTACATTCCTTTCTACACTTGGCTGGTTGTTTTCCAACTCTAAATGCAGTTGTAAGTTAAAAAATAAAAACAAAATAAACAACTTCTATTTTGTTGTTTTTTTTTTTAAACAACAGAATAGGGTATTCAGTTTTAAATGCACGGGCACTTGCAAATTTAATTTAAAAATTGATTTCGGGATTTTTTTTTATTATTTTTTCAAATAAGTTAAAGAGTTTCTTATCGTGCTTTCAACCCCAATTTTTAAATAAATTCACTGTAATGTATTGATGGTGGGGAAGCTAGTTCCTATGCGCATTTCGCCGGTTGCTTAAGCCAGCTCATCAGGAAACCTTTCCCAATATTTTAGGAAAACTAGAAATGTCTTATGAAAGAATTATTTTAAACTCAATAAGAATTCAAAACGCATCTTTCACAAAACATTAAAGTTTTGACAAAACACGAACAATAACAGTGAGTTTATTTTTTCTTACATTTCTTTCTACACTTGGCTGGTTATTTTCCAACTCTAAATGCAGTTGTAAGGGAAAAAATAAAAACAAAATAAACAACTTCTATTTTGTTGTTTTTTTTTTTTTTAAAAAAACAACAGAATAGGGTATTCAGTTTTAAATGCACGGGCACTTGCAAATTTATTTTAAAAATTGATTTCGGGATTTTTTTATTATTTTTTCAAATAAGTTAAAGAGTTTCTTATCGAAAGCACGATAAGAAACCCCAATTTTTAAATAAATTCACTGTAATGTATTTTTTACTTTTGACATTGTTTGTTTGGATTGTTTTTTTTTATTGTGAACAGAAACTTATGACTTGCTACAAAAGTCTGTTCACAATCACTGTTACTACACTTTAATAGATATAATATACAACTTGATTGTGAATTGAACAAATATATAACTTTATAGTGAATTAAACAATTATAAATCTCTTTTTAAGTCTGTTCGTTTGTTTTGTCAAACAAGCCTAAACGGCTGAACCGATTTTCTTGAAATTTGGAACGTTAAAATACAGTACTGTTCTGTATAAAAAAGAAAGTCTGATCACCGTAAATATATTACCAATTAGGTATACGAATTTATATTGGGAAGTCTACGCCCATTATTACTAGTTCACTTATTCTTTAACCACATGTTCATATTGAACTAAAAGTTCATGTATAAATATTGAGAATTTCTACTTGCTGTAGTTTTCCATATGTACGAACTTGAGTGTTTATTTCATATTGGAGATGCAACGCCCACTATTGCAAGTTCACCCATATTTTTCAAATGTTCATATGGATTTCAACGTTGCCCAGGCAAAATTTTAGATTCCTATATATATGATACACCGTATCAAATACATGTTCCTGCTATTATGTTATAAAATTATCTTAAAATTCATTCATTTAATTTTAAAACTCTTTTGAATTTCTAACTTCGAAATTGTAAACTGTTGTAATTTGGCATTAAACTAAATAAAAATTACACTTTTAGCAAATCCTTACGATTTAGAGATTACTTTACCAGCTCTAGAATTTTTTCAAAGAAAATCCTTTCGAAAATCTTTACGAAAACAAAGAAGCTTTATGCCTTCCATGTTTCGGCATATTTGACCCACAAAACCCGATCGGAATTTAGTTAAAAACATTTAACCTTACAAGTAAGAGTGCTATATTCAGCTGTGCCGAATTTTATATACCCTTCACCATAGTGTATTTTAAACATATTAGTTTTTTAAATTTAAAATTTTTTCCCCGACTACATTATTATTACACCAAAAGCAAAACAAGTAAGAAATTATAGTGGGGCGAGGCCGACCATATAATTTCCTACACCTGTATACGAATAAAATGTGATTTAGTTTTTATAATAAAGCATTTAAGTTGAATTGTACTTTGCCTCAGATATGCTAAAGCCATTTATTGTTTAATAAAACTGTGGATATTTAAGGAATGAGGCCCTATAATTATAAAGTTCATCAGGGACATCAAGATTAGTATAGAACTTGGGTTTTCAGCTTTTTGTCGAGATACGAGTATATTAAACATAATTATGAACTTAAAAGCCCTATTTGCCGGGTTCAGTTCTATGGGGCCTAAGTTATATAATGTACCGTTGTTAACCATTTTTAATAGGCTTCGTAGTAGCATAAAATATCATGTGCCGAATTTCATTGAATTATATCCAAAATTGCGACCTGTAGTTTGATTACAATGGCTTAATAGACTCCGCTATCTATAAGGATCCAGAATATATATACTTTATAGTGTCGGAAAATTATATTAAAGAAATTACAAGCGGAATGACAAACTTATATATACCCTTCTCAAGAAGGTGAAGGGTATAAAAAAGACAATTGCACTAATTGACCCGTGTCGCCACTTCATGTGTAGTTACACATGTGTAGTTTGAAATTTGTTTAGGTGGTAACACTGGTGCTGTATATATATTTGTTACTACATTGTACTTTAAAACAAAATACATAAACACATGTACAATACACTACGTTGGCGTAGTTGCTAACGAGAATTTTGTACGGTTACAATATCTACTAACGCATCTTGTTGCAGCAAAAAAATTCCATTCTATTGCTATCTACACCAAATGAGTAATTTTTTTGTATTCGGGTCCTTTTTGTTCTCTTATTGTACTCTATCTATATTAATTATCTCTTAATTTATTTTCTCTTAATCTCTTCTTCTTAGTATTAAAGTAAAGTTGAACAGGAAAAATGTATGGAAAAACGAGCCACTACATACTTAAGAATTAGAACGAAAAAGTACCAAAAAATCCCTTTTTATATGTTCTTATCTAGTCAAGGTCCTATATGCTAAATTCTATGTTTCTAGGTTAAAAATTTAGAACATACAAAAAGTACGTTTTGTAGAATGAAAAAGTACCTTTTTTATATGTTCCTACCTAGTCAAGGTCCTATATGCTAAATTTCATGTGCCTAAGTTCAATATTATAAAAAATTTCAAAAGTGCCTTTTGTATAACGAAAAAGTACCGAAAAGTCCCCTTTTATATGTTCTTACATAATCAATACATGCTAAATTTCATATTTGTTTTTGTTTGTTTATTCCCAGCAAAAAATATTAGAAGTGGATCTTTACGTATAACATTTAAATCACTTCTAAAGTTGCAAATGAATCTTTTCTACTTCATTAGATGTGATTTTTAAAATAGATAATTGGCGTTGAATTATAAATTATTCGTAATGTTTCCTACATTTTTTTTATAATTTTATAAAAACTTATGTACATATATAATAATTCGTACAAGCTTTTATCATTTAAAGTTAGTTTAATTTTTCTAAATTAAAAAAAAGAAAATAAATTTATTTAGATTTATTGCAGACAGCTGATTAGTGTTGTTATTACATAAGTTATATGTTATGGTTACTAAATATAGTAGTTAGAATGCCATACATTAAATTTCATCTCAAATAATTTGTAATACTATGTTATTTAGTTAATTGTTAATAATTAATAACAATTTATACATATACATTATTATATAATACTATTATTTTGTAAATTACAATTATATTCCTTAACTTTTTTAAGTCAAAAAACAAAGTATTTTTTTCAGTGTTTCAAGTACTACTGCACGAAACCGATTAACCGCAACCAATAACTTAAATGCTTATATCACTACAAAAGCGACGCGCAAATTCATATGTAAAAAATCAAATCAAACAAGTGTAAAAGTAAAAAATAATAGAATTGGAATAAAAGTTAGAGGTAAGCAAAAATGAGTTCAAAAAGATCTTTCAAAAGAAAGATAAAGAGTAAAAGATCTCGTCTTACCAACATTTTAAGTTTAAAATTGTATAAGAGCCCCAATAAACAATAAACGTAAATACATACCTTCACACTTTCTTAGATGAAATAAAGTCCTTAAAGGCAGATTTTAAAATAAATGAAAAAATCAGTGTTTAAATCGGGCCTTTATATGCGACACCCCAGCAAGGTCATTTCTTTGTGGCACAAAAAACCATAATGCTCTAAATGGGTGCCATATGTGCCGCCAAGAAGGATCCCATTTTGGACACCACACCGTCTTTTCAGACTCTTTGGGCCCAAGTCGATCAGATTTAGATTTTAAAAATAAAATTGATATTACTTTTCATAAGGAAATTAATTTGGAAATAGGTTCTGATTTAGAAGATGCAGGAATTGGAATGATCACACAGTTTCCTTTGGACTGTATGCATCTTTTAGACCTAGGTGTGACAAAAAAATTTCAAAAAAATTAATGGATTGACAAAATCAGAATTATATAGTAAACTTGTTTCCTTTGTTCCATTCATATCTGAGTTTGTCTGAAAACCAAGACTACTTGATGAAATGTTAAATATAGCAAATAGCTATTTATACTGGCATAGTGCTGTTAAAAGATTTTGTGGATTCCGATTTTTTTTTGAACATTTTTGTTTATTTGTTGTCGGATACAGAATATTTGTTGGTACCGAAATATTCAACAAAAATATATCTTATTCCACTGCTAAAGATATGTTTGATATTTTTGTAAAAAAATTTGCAAATTTTATGATACATTTTACATGTGTCAGAATGTTATGAAAAAATTGGAAATATTATGAACGTTTCAGTTTACGAATTTGAAAACTTTTTTCAAAAATTAAAAAGCTGTATTAAAATGCCCCGGCATACAGGGCAGCAAATTTTTAATAACTTCTTTGAAAAATCGATAGTTTTAACAAAAGATGAATGAAATATTAAAAAATATAAAAATGAGGAAGTAAAATCGGTTTACACAAATAGTTTCACACTTAAATCGAAATTCCCAGACAACATATGTTGCGTAAGTAATACCACATATATAACAATAACAAGAATTTTTGATGATGGCTATTGCGATGGAAAAAAAATTCGTAAATTTGAAAAGTTTTTTTGAATATCCCTGGATATTGGTATTGCTTTAAGCGAAAAGTGGGAATTAGATGATATAGTAACCAAATTTTGTTTAAATGATTTAAAAAAGATCCAGTTACTTCCCTTTAAGGAAGGTGCAGTATTAATACCATTAATATAATAAATACTTTTTTCAGTAATCAAAATAAGAAGAAAGCCATGTTTAAGAATGAAGAACAATCCGACAAATATAGAAGGATAAATGCTAAGCTTGATCTTCTTACTGGTAAGTAATCGCTATTATTTCATATTTTAATTTTCAAATAATGAATTCCTTTTTTAGAAAACAATGAACTACTAAGGAAACAGCTTAGAGGTACATAAACTTATCATTTTAGATAAGATTTTTTTTTAACATGTGCTAAACATTTTATATTTTCAGAAAATAACGACATTTTCAAAAAAACAGCTAAATGGTACATATTTTATTTTCCTTCAAAAGTACATGCAAATTATTTTTTTTTTTTTAGAAATTCGAAATCAAAATGCTTTGATTCTAGATGCCCTAAGTGAAAATAACGTCGAATTAAAAGACTTCTTAAAGGATAAAAACCCTAAATACATAAAGACTTTTCCAGATTAAACTATAGAATAGCATTGAGACTAATCAATTGATTTGTTTATAGACTAGTGTATACATTCACTATACTATTGATTGGAATTTGGACTGCTTTATAAATTAAATTATTTTTAAATATATTTTTAGACTTCATCTATAAAAGCCATAGCTGGAAAACGAGAACTTGAAAAGGGACTAACAGACATCTTGTCCCCTACATTGCTGGTTGATTTCAACGTTGAGGGAAGTCGTAATAAGAAAAGACTTTTAAATTACCCAAAATTAATTAATATATTATTTCGTAAGTAATGAATTTAATTTAAAAAAAAGTTAAATTATTACATTATTATCATTTTTCAGAAGGAACATATGATGAAAATAGCACTGAAAAATCCTTTAAAAGTACATTGAGAGATGCTTTAAAATTGGCAAAAAACAATTTTTTTGAGGTAAAAAAGCTTTGGAAAAGACTACATCGAATACAGAATATAGTTCTCCTAAAGATTCGGAAATAGACTCAACAAAGAATGATATATGATACATTTTTTAATTACATTAAACTCAATTTTTCAATCCGCAATTTCATAACTTCTTATCTTCTATTTTTTACTCCATCTAAAATGCCAAAAAAAAATCGGTGTCCACTATCTACATTAAAATAACGCCTTAAAATCGAAATTTAATCGCATCTAAAGCATCGCTTTTATTAAGTAAAAAGTTTAAAAAATGAACAACATCTCTCCAGTGACAAGCTAATGTAGATTTCATTGATTTTTTACCAAAATTAGAAGTACTTCAAATATGTTATTTGTGGTGAAAATTCAACATCTTCTTCCTCACTCTTTTTGATGGGTTGTTTTGTATAAACATGCACGAAAAAGTAATTTTTTATGAAATTTTCAGAGGTGGTATCGGATTTTTACTTATATCTTCGTTATTTGTGGGCCGATTGGGCTGATTTTAAATAGCGTTCTATTCGATCGTATTTCTGATAGAATTATTGAAAATTCAGATTTCGCAGATGGGGTGTTCTGAAAACTGATTTCAATATACACACACTGACAGACAGACGGACATGACTAAACCGACTCTGCTATCTATAAGGATCCAGAATATATATACTTTATAGGGTCTAAAAATTATATTATAGAAATTACAAACGGAATGACAAACTTATATATAACATTCTCACGAAGGTGAAGGGTATAAGGGTATAATAAGCTTAAATTGAAAAAATGTTGATTAGTTTTGGTTTTTTTATCATTTAAGAAGGTTTTTTGCTTATCCTGAAAAATGTGTTCAATGTAACATAGGGCTTTTTGGATTCCATATGACGATATGTTGTTTAATCTAAGATAGATTATGGGCTAATCTCGTCTATTTCGTACACCCAATTTACACGATGATTTTTTCATGTTTGCCCAGACGTCTGTTTTCATGTTTGTCGATGATTGGTGGTGAGCGGGGTAGAGAAGAATTGAAATTTTTTGTTTTTTTATTATAGTTTCACTGTTTTCTTGTTGGATCTCACTGTTTAATTCGCTACAGATATGTAAAAAAATATTTAATATGTTTGGTTCGAACGGTCCCGCCTCACACTTACACGCCCTTACCCGACCGAGATCTAAAAAACTACTTCATGCACCTAACAAATAATTACAGGTAACTACTAAAAACAATTTGTAATGATTTCAAAACATGCAGGGATATACTTTTTTAGGATACCCGTCATTGCTTTTATGTTATTGTTTTCAAAAGTGATTGTGATTGAAATGTCCCTTTTATGTGTTCTGGCCTAATCGGGGTTCTACATACTTTTAATATCATGGCCTAATCCGGGTTCTACATACTTAATATCATGTTTCTAGGTTCAATATTATAAAAAAGTACCTTTTGTAAAACGAAAAAGTACCCAAAAATCCCTTTTTATAGGTTCTTACCTAGTCAAGGTCCTACATGCTTAATTTCATGTTTCTAGGTTCAATATTATGGAAAATTCAAAAAGTTACTTTTGTGGAACGAAAAAGTACCAAAAAGTTCCCTTTTACGTGTTCTGGCCTAACTCGGGTTCTACATACTTAATATCATGTTTCTAGGTTCAATATTATAGAAAATTCAAAAAGTACGTTTTTTGGAAGGAAAAAGTACCAAAAAATCCCTTTTGATAGATTCATACTTAGTCAATGTTCTACATGGTAAATTTCATGTTTCTAGGTTAAAAATTTAGAAAATACAAAAAGTACGTTTTGTAGAACGAAAAAGTACCTTTTATGTGTTCTGGCCTAATCCGGGCTCTACATACTTAATTTCATGTTTCTAGGTTCAATATTATAGAAAATTCAAAAAGTACTTTTGTAGAACGAAAAAGTACCAAAAAGTCCCCTTTTATATGTTCTTACCTAATCTATACATGCTAAATTTCATATTTGTTTTTGTTTGTTTATTGTTTTGTATAAGCATGCACGAAAAATAATTTTTTTAGGAAATTTTCAAAGAATTTTCATATCTTCGTTATTTATGGGCTGATTTTAAATAGCGTTCTATTCAATCGTATTTCTGATAGAATTATTGAAAATTTGGATCTCGCAGATATCTGGGGTCTTTTGAAAACTGATTTCAACATACACACAGACAGACAGACGGACATGGCTAAATCGACTCCGCTATCTATAAGGATCCAGAATATATATACTTTATAGGGTCGAAAAATTATATTATAGAAATTACAAACGGAATGAC
>NC_060949.1:7219375-7302714 GCF_022045245.1 Lucilia cuprina
CTGGGCCCTACAGTTGTGGTCCAGCGTGTTCACTCTGAGCGGTCTGTGGACGAATTTATGGAGGAGCTTTATGCTATGAATTTCAGGCATAAGATATCTCCTCAGGAGTTCAAGAAGTCTGTGCGATTGTGTCGGCTCCATGGAAATCGACAAGTGGTGCAGTTAACGTCGTTTTAGAAGGAGGACCCCAGATATCTAGATACCCCAGAAGGTCACTATTTAAAATCAGCAAAATCGGTCTATAAATAACGCAGATATGAGCAAAAATCCGAGACAACCTCCGAAAATTTCATCAAAAAAGACATATTTCTTTCATGCTTTGTTAAAAAAGCAACAACAACACTGTGAATTCGAAAAAGATGTACATGTGCGAGTAGATTTAGCCATGTCCGTCTGTCTGGGTGTATGTTGAAATCTGTTTTCAGAAGACCCCCGATATCTGCAATATACGAATTTTCAATAATTCTATCAGAAATACGATCGAATAGAACGCTTTTTAAAATCAGCCCATAAATAACAAAAATATGAGTAAAAATCCGAAACCTCTGAAAATTTCATAAAAAATTTACTTTTTTCGTGCATGCTTATACAAAACAATAAGCAAAGAACAACAAAACACAGTATCAAACGGTAAATCTTTTTTGTTATTTGTTATTGTAGTTCTAGTTTATAAACACAAAGCAAAGAATGAACACCACGTTAGTTGTTATTGGCTAGAAACATGAAATTAAGTATGTAGAGCCTGGATTAGGCGAGAACACATTAAAGAGCACTTTTTGGTACTTTTTCGTTCTACAAAAGGTACTTTTTATATAATATTAAATATTAAATCTAGAAAAATGAAATTAAGCATGTAGGGCCTTGATTAGGTAAGAACCTATGAAAAGGGATTTTTTGGTACTTTTTCGTTTTACAAAAGGTATTTTTTAATATTCTATAATATTGAACCTAGAAACATGATATTAAAAGTATGTAGAACCCCGATTAGGCCAGAACACATAAAAGGGACATTTCAATCACAATCACTTTTGAAAACAAAAACATAAAAGCAATGACGAGGATCCTAAGTATATCCCTGCATGTTTTGAAATCATTACAAATTGTTTTTAGTAGTTACCTGTAATAATTTGTTTGGTGCATGAAGTAGTTTTTTTTAGATATATTTAGTGTTTGAAAAATTTGTATTATTATATTTAATAAATAATATATTTAATTAAATTTAATTAATAAACCCCACTATAGTTCGGATTGTAGTGTGTACGCGTCCATACGATATTGGGACGAGCCCTTTTCGGTCGGGTAAGGGCGTGTAAGTGTGAGGCGGGACCGTTCGAACCAAACATATTAAATATTTTTTTACATATCTGTAGCGAATTAAACAGTGAGATCCAACAAGAAAACAGTGAAACTAAAATAAAAACAACAAAAAATTTCAATTAGCATAATTGAAAGTGAAATAAAGGAGGCTTGTGTAGAACTTGTAACATTGGAACAAATGCCTTTGACAGTGTTAGACTCGAAAACATTTAAAACATAAACGGATCAAACTTTTAAAGGTCTTAAAATGAATCCTGTAACATCAAGGAATGTTATGTCATTAGTGGGTGAAAAATATGAGGAAACTAAAAGGGAAATTTAGAAGGTTTAAAAAAAGAAAATCATATGCCTAAAAATGGATACTGCTACACGCCAAAACCGAGGAATATTAGGTGTAAATGTCCTGTATTACGATTGTAATAAAATATTTATAAAGACACTAGGTATAATAGAATTAACAAAAAACATACCGCAAATAACCTTAGCATTGAAATATAAGCTATTTTGAATGAATTTGGTATAAGTAGTGAAAAACCAAATATATTGTATTATGACAGATAATGGGCGCAACATGATAACAGCTGTAGAAATTCTCAACGAAAAACAAGATTCAATCCCTGAAAATTAAGAATTTGATGATAACGAACAACTTGACGCTGATGATATATTAAGAGAAGTACATATTTACACTAAATCTGTGAGATGTGCAGTCCATACATTACAGCTTGCTGTTAAAGTCTTTTGAAATTATTGAAAAAGCTTGTAAATTAGTAAAAATTTTAAGAACTCCATCGTACAGGTAAGCATTAAGATAAAATATTTGAATTTTAAACATATAATCTCGTTTTCCACAAATATCCATTTCCCTCGAAGAGAAAAATGCTATTGATTCTGTCATTATTTCCAAAACTCCATCGATAATTTTACAATATGGGGAATTTTTTCCGTGAACGAAAAATTGGAAAAGGGTACATATTCTATGTCAAATTTTGATTGTCGATAAGGAAGAAGTTTTTAATAGTAAAATTAGTGTATTATGTGTTTATGCTGATTTTTGTAACACTCAAAAGTAATGGTCCTACAAGGTATACTAATCGGTTAAATCGTTACTAATCAACATATCGTCACCCGAAATGTAAAAAGATGTACCATGCAATAATTTAAAAATCAACTTTGAAAATGGTCCACTACATCTAAGTACATGTTGTCGCAAATTTTTAAAACTATTTTGTCTATAAAAGATAAAATATTAAGTTAAAATGCAAAAGGGCGTAACAACAAATAAGTCATCCTATAGCAAGAAAGTCCAAAGCCAACACAATAGACAATGTCTGCACGCAGAGAAAATATATAGTTGTGGTAACCATAATCTAAGAGTAACATATTATGGTTAAATTTAAAACATATTATGATCATTATTAGTATAATAACCTATCATATTATGATTAAATATAGTCCGAATATTTCATCATAATATAGTGATAAAGTGATGTTGTAGTATCATATTGCAGTTTCAAGCAACCACATTATGGTTTCATGTAATCATATAATGACTTCAAGTAACCATATTATGGTTACAAGTAGTCACATGTCTTCATGTAACCATATTATGGTTACATAATTAACATAATATGGTTAATTTTATGTGCTCGGCGTAAAATGTAATTATTTGTTAATTTTCTTTTAAACAAACACAAAACTTCCAAGCACTGATATTCCCATAAAAAATATATATCCATACTTTCATGCCACAATAGATATTATTTATTTTTCACAATTATTAACTGCCTTTGTTTAACAATTGTTTAACAATTTATTTAATCCGATCTAGTGCGGATAAACCATACAACTGGTAGAAAATTGGAGATACCAAAATATTTTTAATAGTAAACGTATTTTACTTATATCTTAAACATTATATGGATAAACGTGTAATCCTACCATTTAATGGTTATTTGATAGTTTAAATGATTCTAAAAAATATAATATGTTTAGATAATTATCATTATTTATTTGTTGTAAAAATAATTATTTTTCAGAAAATCATTCTCATATTTATAATTGTCGTAAATATATAAATGTTTTCAGTAACTAAAATATTGTTATATAAAAACATAGAATAGTTGTCCTAACCATGCCGAACCATGTTTTTTCTCTGCGTGTGGATGCACATTTATATTCAAACATATTCATTGATGTTAATAAATGACAAATACATTTTTATAACAACAATTGTTTTAAATTTATTTAGTTTTTTGTCTGTCCTGTAAAAATTTGAAAAGTGTTGTTAAGTACAAAAAATTATAAACAATGTGTCGATTTTCATAGATAATAGTATATTTAAGGCAAATACTAGCTCCAAATATTCAAGAATGTTTAAATTTAGATTTAAGCGAATGGTCACCTATTCAAAATCTTGTGGATGTATTAAAACAAACTTTTTTTGTAACCCAAAAAGTCCAAACAGAGCAGTTGTATATGGAGATTTTGTATAAATTGTGGTTCGAATTAAAGCGATGAATAATACGGAAAGCGATATTTTGTCAAATTGTTTGCAAAAACGAGAAGAACTTTTAATGGAACATGAGGTTATCATTTCCGCAATATATTTCGATCCCCGAGTATGAAGAGCATTAAATCAGAATCCAATAAATTTGGAACTTGCAATATGCCTTTTAAAGCAGTTGATGCAGAAAGCAAAATCAGGTTTAAAAACGTTTTAGTATTATTTTATATATATCGATGTTGTGGCGTTGTATGTCAGCAGCTGCTACAATGGTCATTACAATGTTGTTGGTATTTTCTATGCAAAAGTTCTATACAACTCTTATGACAATTTTTCATATGTTTTTCGAATGTCCTAAGAAAATTCAGTGTTGTCTATTGTTTATTTCAGCATATAAATAAAAAATTCAATCGACTTTGGCATGAAAAACGATGAAGTGATAACACAGAAATTACAAACAAACAGCTGTTTACCAAAACAAAAATAAAATTTTATTAAAAACTGTTTATTTATTAGTTTAAAACGTGGAATAATGAAAATAATAGAATTTTAAATAAAAATAAATTAATTTGGTTTATTTTGCTCGTTTAATTAGTTTGATATTATTTGTTTTTACTTTTGACATTGTTTGTTTTTTTTTATTGTAAACATAAACTTATGACTTGCTACAAAAATCTGTTCACAATCACTGTTACTACACTTTAGTAGATACAATATACAACTTGATTGTGAATTGAACAATTATAAATCTCTTTGTCAGTCTGTTCTTTTGTTTGTTCGTCAATCACGCCTAAACGGCTGAACCGATTTTCTTGAAGATTGGAACGTTGGTAGATCAATCCTTGGAAGGTGTTATAGGCTATATCGTTTTTCAGAACTTAAACTAGGAGGGCTCAAAAATGGGGCAAAATTGGTGAAAAGCGGTCAAAATTTAGTATTTATTTTGATTTATTTTGTCTTTACTTAAGTCAGTTGTATAATAAAAAAGTTCCATAAGGAATCATATATCTTGCACTAAATATCTAAGTTTTCTCCTATGTTATTCAAATTATAAGCAATAAAAATAAAACTCAACAAATAATTATTATTTTCTAAGTGAAAAATAAAAATGTAAAAATAACTGTTATTTTGTGAACAAGATATAAAAATCGCATAATAACTATTATTTTCTGGGCGAAAAATAAAGATCAGTAAATAAGTTTTATTATCTGAGTGAAAAATAAAAGTTTCAAAATATCTTTTATTCTCTAAACGAAAAAAAAATAAAGCTTAGAAAATAACAATTATAAAATATTTTTTTAAATAAAACTTATAATGATTACAGTTTCTGAATGTAACTTATTTATACCTTTTTTGTTCTGATACAATCAACACGAATTTACAAATTTACATTTAATATCTAAATGAAATTGTCATTTCATGTAAAAACTTGTATGCAGTTTTTGCATTTCTAAGTATGTAAATAATTTTTTTAATTATATTACCTTTTACGATTAATACAAATACATACATTTTAATACTCCACATAAAAATTAAACATTAACCTCCACATTCATAAACAAATTTTTATTTTATAAACGATTTATAAATAAAATTTCGTATGGAAATTTATAGTTGCGGCTATCGTTTTGTTTCGTGTTTTCGTCGGCACATACATATATGCTCTGCCTGCGTACATTTCATGTTCGTATATTACTGCTTGCAAGGCTTCGATACTGTTGACTTCGAATAATTTGTGTAGGAAAACATTTTTATATTATAGGCAGGCAATATGAAATATTTGTGGGTATTATAAATTAATATGTTAGAGAGTTGCTGCATAATATATTGCATGTAAAAACATTTTATATTTGTCTGCAATATGCAATAGCCTGTATGGGTAAATATTTTTAGTAAATATACTAAAAATATTTTGAGCAGAACCATATTTAAAATATGCATATTTTTAAATATTAGGTAAATACATATTTATTGCAAAGTCAAAAATATAAATATAAAAGCATTTATTAATATTTAAACCAGAGATTAAAAGAACTACAAAAATAGTAAAAAAAAAAATTTGCATAAAACATATTTTTAATAGAAAACTATTAAAATATTTTCAAAATTATATATTTAACATTATACAAACTAAAAATTTCAAAACAGTTTTCCTATATCACTTATATGAATTGCTGTTCTACATAAATTTCATTTTAGTTTTACTAAAAATATTTTACATTTATAAACTATTTGAAATTGCTTTTAGCCAATAGTAAAATTTTATTTTCAATTTAATTTTAGTCAACAGTCAAATTTTAATTTCACTTTCATATTTTTTTGTAGTCAAACATTTTATTTTAAAAAATTTTACTACCAAAAATTAATATATGAAAAATGTTTAAATGAAAAACCAAGAAGTATGTACTAGAAATATTACGACAGTCAGATTTATGGCACATTAAAAATTTATAGATTTTACTTGTTTTTCGATTTAGCTAATCCTATAGAAAATTACAATGAATATTTGTTACTTGTCTCATCAGCAGCTAAAAATTTACTAAAAAAAAATCTGTATACATGTTTTCTTCATTTGATCTACATTCTCTACTGGAAAGTTGCAATAAAGAAGTTAACCTTGAATAATTTGTATTTTAATATGCCATAACGACAATAATATTACTTAATTCGTTGTTGTAATGCACCATCTACAAATGTGTGCTAACATTGTGTAGAGTGGATGCTTACGGTTGTTAAAGTTATTTTGTTGTTGTTAAAACTGATGAGACAATTTCCAAACAATGTACACAGAAAAAAATAACAAAAGTTGTTAAGTAATTACACAATATTGTTAACAAATAATTAATATTTTCAACCATTGTTTTTATTAAATATGTGTAATTTATATTATATTTATTTTATGATTTTCATTAGTTGATTATCAACTACTAAAATTGTTGAAAATTAATTAAAATTCAAATCGAAATTAGTAATGTATACTTTTAGTTTATATATTTTCTTTTATTTATATATATTAAAAAAAATTATTTTCTAAAAACATTATGTATTCAACACATATTTTTGAAAATTGACATTTTTAATATAAAAAATTTGAAAACCAAAAAATAATAGTTTCAAGACTGCAAAACAATAAAAATCCAGGAATAAAAATGGTAAATTGCATTAAATGGTTTTGTATAAAAAAATCCTCATTTACCGAAGTGTGTTTTTTTCCATTTTATTGATTGCACTTTTGTTTGAGAAAATGAAGGAATTGAAGAAACATCTGAGGCAAGTTTTGGAAGACGAAGTGCCTTGATTGCCTTGTTTCACGTTGGTATTTTTCATTCATTGGGTAAACTTAAAACGTGACTTCGATGAAGAACACTCAGGTGGCAAGGATAACATTTAACCATACATATTTGGACATTAATGCGAGAAGGATCAACATGAATCCCGCCTCACCAATGATCTACTCAAGGGCGTTCTTCGATCTTCTAAAGCCCGCGCAACCACATCACAGCGCTCCGTTGATTCGTCAACAGGACCTAGAGACACATTTGTCTCGAAATACCCAGCTTTCAGATTAGCATCCCTCTGGATGAGGAATTTAAAAAGTCAAACGAATCCAATAATTGCCCCGTCAGTTTGAGTGACCACTCTCAGCCGTCATTCAAACTCAATGATGTTCCAACGAATTTGGGTATAAACCACATCCACTATGTGGATCCTGAAGGAACCTCAACCTCTACAGTTTTGTATATATTCTCGACTGCAATATGTTATATTACAAATATCTTCGTTCTATTAATCTGTTTATTTAATTAAATTATAATTTATCGTATGTAATGTAATCGAATGTTTGTTATTTAATTATGTAATACAGTATTATAAATATTAAAACTATTGTAAAATTTATGTAATTATTAAATAAATTGAAATTAAATAAAAATTTATACTTTTTTATTCTGAAATAAAATTATTAAATAATAACAATATTTGTTAAACAATATGAAGACTTTTAATTGATGAGTGTCAACAATTTTTTGTTTAAACATTTTGTTAGAACATAACTGTTGATTGTTAAAAAATTTATTATTCAGTATGACTAATTCATTGTTGAAATTATTTGTTAAGTGTTAACAATTTTAAGCAACAATAATATTTTTTGTATTTACAAAATCCGTTGTTGGTGCCTTTTCAATTAAAAAATTAATTATATTGACGAATTTAGTAATTAATATGACAATTGATTTGTCGTAATTTTTTTCTGTGTATAAGAGAAATAATAATGGTAAACATTAGTGAGTAAATACTAAATACATATATTGCAAACATATGTACATACGTATTAAGAGAATAAGGAATAGGAATAATAAAAATAATAAGATTAATTAACCCACTAAGGGCTAAACATACTCCCCCGCCATATGCTGGTTCAATTTATTGGTAATTTACATATTTTTGTAATAGCTCTTTTGTGTTGACCATCACTAGTTTTGACAACAACAACTCTAACCTTGTCATCTGGGCCCTTTATTGTCTCCACTATGCGACCTAGATGCCATTTCATTGGTGGTGAATTATCTTCTTTAACTAGTACCATATCATTCGGCTGTAAGTTTACAAACTGGGTAGTCCATTTATGTTTTCTTTGCAACTCATTCAGATACTCCCTTTGCCATCTTTGCCAAAAATGTTGCTGAGCCCATTGAATTTGTTGATATCGTTTAAGTGTTCCTGACACAAAATGTTCGACAGAAGGTTCTGGTATTGTTTGAGCTGTTCGACCGATGAGGAAATGTGAGGGAGTTATTGCGCGAAGGTCATCGGGATCACTGGACATTGGTGTAAGTGGTCTACTATTAACTATTGCTTCAGCTTGGCAACATACGGTTTGTAGTTCATCATACGAAAAGAGATAGGTGTCCACAGCTCTACGAAGAAAATATTTTGCTTGTTTTACTGCACTTTCCCACAAACCTCCAAAGTGTGGAGAACGGGGAGGTATAAATTTCCTCTTTATACCTTGTTGGTTACAGTTCTCGCTGACGGCAGCTATGTGGTCCGATGATAGGAAATGTTGAAGTAATAATTTCAGTTCCTTATTTGCTCCAACGAAATTGGTAGCATTGTCTGAATATATGGTATTACATTTGCCTCTTCTGGCTATGAATCGTTTTAGAGCAGCTATGAATGCTATTGTGGTAAGATCCATTACAACCTCCATATGAATAGCCTTTGTTGTGAAGCAAATAAATACGGCAATGTATACCTTTGTTGGTTGCTTACCTCTTATACGATGAGTAATTGAAAACGGACCGCAATAGTCCACTCCGGTAATAGTAAATGGGTATGAAGGTTCGACTCTATCTCTAGGCAATGATCCCATTATTTGTTGACATATTTGGGGTCGACAACGATAACAAATAATGCAATTGTGTATGGTGTGGCGAATTGTGTTACGAGCATCTATAATCCAAAAGCGATCACGAAGAAGACTGTTGAGTGTTTGAGTTCCAGCGTGCATGTGGATTCGATGATGGTGATTAATGAGTGTTCGAACAAATGGGTGATGATTAGGCAATACAATCGGGTGAATGGCATCGAAAGACAACGATGAATTCAGAAGACGACCGCCTACACGAATAAGACCATCTTTGATGAATGGTGAGAGTTGTACTAATTTTGATTGGTGATTTATAACGTTAGTTTTGGACAATGCCTTATATTCTTCAGAAAAGGATTCCACTTGAATAATAGTACAGATTTTTAATAATGCTTGATTTTCTTCATCAAGTGTGATATGACCCCTTTTAACTTCCTTTGTTTTTTTAACTAAAGCAATAAATCTATTCACATAGGCAAAAATTCTTAGAGTCTTTTTGTAATTATTGATGTATTTAAAATCGAAGAATATATTTGGTGATTGATTTACGATGAGAGTCGCAGCCTTAGTTTTTTCTTTCTTATAATTTTTCAAGGCATCACACAGGGGTTTTAAAATATTACGCATGTTGCTGCTGTTTAAAATTTCAAACGGCAAACCGTTTTCAGTGACCAATCCTATATAAGATTTCATACTTATTTAGTTCAATTTTTGCTTTAACAGTTTTTGCTTTTTTTTAATTTTATTAAATTTTATCTCACGTTTAATTTCAATTTTGTGGATTTTTAACAAATGAATTTTTAAATTATATTTTCTCGATTTATTTAACACTTTCTTGCATATTTTGCACACAGCTTTTTCACTTGTAAAGTCATTTTCAAAATAATTCTCTAAATTTTCCATTGTAATTTCGGATATATAATTATGAAATTATTGATTAGTTATTTCGTATATTCAACTAAATTTTTCAATTGTTGATGTGTAATATTTTATTTGTTATTTCAATAACTATTTGAATTTATAAGCTTTGGTATTATATTTTTATTTTATTTTATATACTTTAAGGTATCAATGTTCCTATCTAAAATGAAAGTTTAATAGATTTAAGATACCGTTTCTCAAAATATTTGACCTAAGTATCATCAAAATTTATATCAAAGGATAAAAAGATCATTTACTCTCGGATTTAATAGACAAACTATGATTATTGATCAAAAAATTATATTTGTATGAGAAAATTTCCCCATAAACAGTACAAGCATGCTGGCACCATCAAAAAAATATCAAATTAATGTTGATATCACACAATAAGATGGCACAATCACACCACAACCCCATACACATTCAATCGTCTTGCACCATCACTTGATTGTACCAGCATGCTGGTGTTGTGTATAAGCACCTTTAGACTGAACTAAATTTTCATTTTGGGTGGAAACATCAGCAACAATTTTGGGGCCATCCTAATATACATATGTATTTTTTTTACTTTGAAAACATATGTTTATTGCAATGATCATGAATTTTTTAGTCATATTTAAATCGTTATTAATATAAAAATAAGTTTAATTTTCGAAATTCGTAAAAAATTGCTATACAAAATTGTAGAGATTATTCTCATAATTTTTTAGTTTTTAAAATTTTAATTTTTCGTCAGTTATATATTTTTAAATGAAAAATTTTTACTAATAGAAATAGTAATATTCAGAAAAGTTTTACTGTTGAAATAGTTCACAAATATTAAATATTTTTAGAAAAACTAAAACGGCAGTTCGATAGAAAAACACAAACGTATATGAAATAGGAAAATTATTAAAATTTTTTTAGAATGTTTGCTTTTAAAATTGAAAATGATTATTATTTATTGCATAGTCAATAGTAAACAGAAAAATAGTTTATACAGACTTTTAAACTCTGATTTAAACTCTGCTTTGTATTATTTCACGCTCATGTGCTCTTATTCTAAATCAAATATATACAGAACAGTGCTCTAAAATACAGTACAGTTCTGTATAATACAGAACGTCTGATCACATTAAATATATTACCAAATAGGTATACGAATTTATATTGGAAAGCCTACGCCCATTATTGCTAGTCTACTTATTCTTCAACAAGTGAGTGAAGATAAATATGCCGAGTTAAATATGTAATGACGTAAAGAGTTACGTCATTACATATTTGCAAATATATCTCACGTAGTTGAAAAATATGGGTTAAATACAAATTTGACATATTTCCAAATAGGTTTTTGTATTTTCCCGCATTTTTAGCAAAATTAACATATTTTAAAAACGCCATGTTTTGACTTTTAACACCTTTTCATAGTAGTTGAAGAATTTTTGGAAAACCTTAAGTTTTTCCTCCATGAAATGCGGCAAACGGACGGGTCATAGCTCAAATAAAAGGGAATCGAATCCTCTACCGAAATCTTAAAATATATTTTCAAAAAGTTGAATTTTCGATTTTTTCAAAATTAAAATTTTACAAAATTTTAATTTTTGTCCCTAACAAAAGGGTTGATAGGACGGGTCATACCTCAAATAAAAGGAAATCGAACCCTCCACCGTAACATTTAAGTACATTTTCAAAAAGTGGATTTTTGACAATTTTTTAAAATTTTACAAAATTTAACCTTCGTTCCCTCCAAAAGGGCCAATGGGGCGGGCCATACCTCAAATTAAAGAAAATCGATCCCTCTACCGTAACATTTATGTACACTTTCAAAAAGTATTTTTGTCGATCTTTTCAAAATAAAAATTTTACAAAATTTTAACTTTCGTCCCCAAAAAAAGGTGGGGATCGAACCCTCCACCGTAACATTTAGGTACATTTTCAAAAAGTTTTTTTTATCGATTTTTTCAAAATTAAATTGTTACAATATTTTAAATTTTGTCGCCACCAAAAGGGTTAATAGGGCGGGTCATACCTCAAATTAAAGGGAATCGATACCTCTACCGTAACATTTAAGTACATTTTCAAATCGATTATTGACGATTTTTTCAAACCTAAAATGTTACAATATTTTAACTTTTATTGTAATTTATTAACTTAATTAACTTTTATCGCCACTAAAAGGGTTAATAGGGCAGGTCATACCTCAAATTCAAGGGAGTCGATTCCTTTGCCGTAACATTTAAGTATATTTTCAAAAATTCGATTTTTGACGATTTGTTCAAAATTAAAATTTTACAAAATTTTAACTTTCGTTCCCTCCAAAAGGGTTAATGGGGCCGTAACATTTAAGTATATTTTCAAAAATTCGATTTTTGACGATTTGTTCAAAATTAAAATTTTACAAAATTTTAACTTTCGTTCCCTCCAAAAGGGTTAATGGGGCGTGTCATATGAATGGGAATCGATCTCTCTGCCGTAACATTTAAGTACATTTTCAAAAAGTATTTTTATCGATTTTTTCAAAATTAAAATGTTACATTATTTTAACTCTTGTCCTAAACAAAAGGGTTAATAGTGCCACTAGTGCCCGTAATATATGTTTAAAAAATAATACGTTTAATTTTTTAAATAGGAAGTTTTCTAAGCTTTAAAAACATTTTTATTTTACTCATTTTTCCTATGAAATTAATCTCAATTGTAATCATGTGCTGTTTGATATATTCTCTAACCATACACTTATACATTTTTGTCCTGGGGTAAATATTGTTTTATATTTCAAGCAAAGGAATCTTATAAAATTTTGATATCATATGAAATAAATATTTTTTGTGCTAATTCAAATATATTGAAAATTTTACTATTATTCGGATAAATTAAAATAAATTAAAAACAGGTTTTTGTTATCAGGACAGTATTGGCAATAACTATTACATTATTGTGGTATTTTTCCAACCAAAAATAGTTATACATATATACTTCAGAGTTATAACCAGGGTTTCAAAAAACTGCTAATTGCAGTCGCAAATTACTAAATATTTGACTAAATTTAGTACCACGCTTAAAAAATATTAACTTGTTAAAATTTCCCCTTACAAGCTAACTGAAGTCAGTCAACTGTGTCAACACATTGCTGCAATAACTTGCAAGTGCTTTTGTTTTTCTTCAGCAGCCACACACACAAGCAGCGGCCATCTTAAGTTTTTTCAACTCAACCGAACTGAATACGACGACTGAACACTAAAAACAGTTTTGCGTGTGCTGCTTACGTATTACAGTTTGACTGTCTAGACTGTCCGAGTACAGGAAACTCCGTACCACGAGAGAGATGAATGATATTCCTTCTCTTTCTCTCTCATGCAAAATCAAAAGTTTCCCAAAAAAAAGTTTCCTAGTGTGGACCGGCAGTAAGACTTTGTTATTCTATGCAATTTGTTTTAGTATATTGTATGTTTTTGTGTTTAAATTTGACAAAAGTAAATAAAGTAATTGATAATTATTGCTAAAAGAAATTGTTAATTAATTTAAAGTTTATAAAATTATAAATTACTATACTTATAAATTTAGATATTTTCTTTAAATAAAAATTGATTTAAATTTAAACATTTTTATTATTTTTTAGTGAGATTTTGTATTGTATGTACGTATATATGTATGTATGTATGTATGTATGTATGTATGTATGTATGTATGTATGTATGTATGTATAATATACAAAAAGTTTTCAGGCATAGTCTACGAGCTAATTATGAAAATTAAATATATATGCATAATAATTCAAATGGACTCTAGTTTCGTGTATTTATTTACTTTTTTAGGCTTAAGAGTTATGTATTTTAAATTTAAATAATCAAAAATCACCTCAGAAACAGTTTAAACTTTAAAATGCAATATATCCAGATTTTGACCCAACTTTTTAAAAAGGAGTATGCCACTAGATTCTGCGACCAAAAATTAAGTTCACGTGTTTCTT
Source organism: Lucilia cuprina (assembly GCF_022045245.1). NCBI lineage: Eukaryota > Metazoa > Arthropoda > Insecta > Diptera > Calliphoridae > Lucilia > Lucilia cuprina. The sequence continues at coordinate 7,233,434 of NC_060949.1, forward strand.
CGTTTTTCTGTGTCGTTTTGAAAGTTGAAATTTTACGTACAGTGTTATCAAAAATTAAAAAAAAAAAAATATTTCGATAAAATTTAACAAAATTAAATCAATCAAAATGTCTATTCAATAACAAAAAATTACAAATTATCACAAATTATTTTTGTATTTTAATACAAATTTCAAATATTTTTTTTAATTAGTAACAACATTCAGTTATTGAACGTTATGTCCGTTCAAAAACTTAAAAATTTAATTTTTTATACACATTTGAAAAAATCTTATAGAAAAAATTATATTTAAAAAGGTATAAATTTAAAATTTTCAATTTAATTTAGTTCGTGGCTAAAATTATTAGAAATTTCTTTTAGATTATGTTTACTTTTAATATTTTCTGCAACAAAATATTAAAAAATTAACATCTATTAACGAATTAACAGTAAAAATTTATATTACTATTTAAGTAATATTTGTAAGTATTTTTATGATACACATAAAAAGTCGTGTGTACGATTTAATAACTATTTGAAACGTATCCCGTTAATTCAATTTTGTTATTACTCATTGATTTATAATACTGATTATCGCAAATATATTTTTATTAACACCAAATTGTATAAAATTTTAAAATAAAATAAATAGAATAACTTTCTTTGTTAAATTTTTTTAATTATAAATTTGTGAAAAAACACAATCCTGAATGTTGCCGCTTTTTTTCAAAAACTGCAACTTTATAAGCACAAAATGTGCATATCAGAAGTTATGCAACTCTGTGTGCGAAAAAAGTCGTAAATTATAGAAGTTAAAGAGCTTACAAGAAGAAAGGGTGGCATGTCATAATGTCCAATGTCATAATGTCCATGGACATTATGACATACCAAAAAATGACATAACGTCCATGGACATTATGTCACTTTTTTAAAATGTCATAATGTCCATGGACATTGTGACACTTTGAAATCAGAAATGTATTGGAAAATTTGTTTAAAATTTAAGATAGGGACGCTCTTATCCCGAAAAGAATTGCTCCTAAATTTGGTAATTGTTACATTTTGGACTTCTATTAAAAAGTGTCCTGGATAGCCGGCCTTCGGCCGGGTTTCAAACTCTGGGGTATTTCGAACACCGGCTTCGCTAAATTAAGCCTTTTTTGATAAATGGACTCTTTGAAATCCATGGACTTTGTGTCCCATTGCTCATGGACATTGTAACACTTTTGAAATTGTCATAACGTCCATGGACATTATGACTCAATTTAGTGCGTCATAACGTCTATGGACATTATGACATTGGACATTATGACACGCCACCGAAGAAAGTGCCGTTTCTGTAACTATTTGTGAAAAGTTCTCACATCGAGAAGTGTGAAACAAAAAATTCCATCGTTTATCGATTTGGGAGAAAAAAGTGTTTCTGTAACTTAAAGTGAGAAGAGCCAGCATTAATTACATTTTTATTGGAAATTTCCAATCAAGTCAAAAACATAAAGAAAATAAAAATAAACAAATCAATTTATGTTAAAAAAATTAAAAAGTAAAATTATAATTTTTTAAAAAATAAATAATTAAATAGTGATCAGAAATGTATACTAATTTATTAATAGAGGCAGAGCAACATGATCGTAGAAATATGTTGCGAATTTATCGCCAAAAATTAAGGGACACAACTGATCCATTTACTATTCCGGAGCAACGTTTTAAAGACCTCTATAGGTTAAGCAAGGAAGCAGCTCATGCTTTACTATTAGAAATTAGTCCGCATATGAGCCAGGGAAAGAGATGTACATTTATTCCACAACCTCTCCGAATGTGTGCAGCACTACATTTTTTTGCGACAGGCTCTTTTTATAGAGACATTGGACAGGATTTTACGGCTTCAGTAAGCAAAACTGTTGTATGTCGCAGTATACATGAAGTAGCCGGCATATTGGAACAGAAACTAATGCCTAAATGGATTACGTTTCCAACACCTTCCCAATACGAGTCTATAAAACAAAAGTAAGTACATAAGCGGGGAAATTGTTTTCCAGAAATTTTAAGCAGGTATATCCACAATTGTACAGATTTTATGAAGAAACAGGATTTCCCGGCGTAATTGGCGCAATAGACTGTACCCATGTACGTATTAAAAAGCCAAAGCCAGAAGTAGAAAGCTGCTATTTAAACAGAAAAGGTTATCATTCAAAAAATGTACAGCTGGTAAGTATATTATTGTTACATTAAATGACAATTTAGTGCATTTACATAAATATGTATATATTTTTTAGATATGCGATTATGATTTGAAAATTCTTGGTGGATTTGCAAGGTTTGGGGGGGGCTGCACACGTTTCCAATATTTGGGAAGCCTCCAGAATAAATGTATTATTGCAAGAAAGATATGAGCTGACAAGAATAATCATTCTTGGCTATTAGGTATGTACAAATTCATGTCAGTTTGTATTTTACTCCAAAACACGTTATTTCTTCAGGGGATTCCGGATACCCTTTAAGACCGTGGCTTTTAACACCATATAGATCTGCGACTGAAAATGAAAGGCGTTATAACACAGTACATGCACAAGCAAGAAATTGTGTGGAGCGTTTAAATGGAGTGTTAAAGAGTGTATTTAGATGCCTTCAAGGGGGCTTAAATACATCTCCACAAAATGCTGGCAAGATCATTAATGCCTGTGCAGTGCTTCATAACTTTAGACTGGCACATGGATTGCTTTCAGAAGACTACCTAGTCAATTTAGAGGAACACAGTGATACTAGTAATGAAGAAGTATATGAAGAACCATTAAGGGCAGCTTCTCGCATTCGCGACAGACTAAAATCTAGATTAAGCAATTTAAATTAAAGTTTGATTTTATTAATATAATAAATTCTAGTCTTTAATTTAGTCAACAGTCTAGACTAAACTACAGACTAGAGTATATATTAGAATATAGACTAAGTAGAATAAAAATATTAATTTCTTAAATATTATAGACTAGACTATAGACTAGACTATAGACTAGACTATAGACTAGACTATAGACTAGACTATAGACTAGACTATAGACTAGACTATAGACTAGAATATAGACTAGAATATAGACTAGACTATAGACTGGACTATAGACTAGACTAGACTGTACTATAGAAACCAAATGTTCTTGATTAAATGTTTGATATTTCAATAAAAGAAAACCAATTTATTTACTTTATTTATTTATTAATATTTAAGAAATTAATATTTTTATTAAAATTGATTTCCTTTAAATATATTTTTTTAAATAGTTTCTAATTTCTCTAGTTTAGTTAAATTGTATGGTTTTGATTTTCTATATTATTTAATTTTGCAATCAAGTCTTTATGCATCTCCTTTGCTTCATTTAATGCTTCATTATATTTTGGTATGTTTGAAGATAGTGAATTTTTGTTGCTCTTGTTTGGTGGTGTAAAAGTTTTATTGCTTTTGTTTCGGTAAACTTTAGACGTTGATGGGGTTGAAAGTAAGGGAGTTGTTTTCATTTTTTTCCGGGAGATATAAATGTATCTTCAAGTTCCAAATATTCTACTGGCATAAAATCTTTAAAGAGGTTAATTTAATAAAAAGGAATTTTACATATTAGTAATTTTATATAAGAAAGTAGCTATGACCCGTGTGCTTTGCTATCCTTTTTACATTCTAAATAAAAACACTGTCAGATCGAAACTTTTTTTTACAAAATTAGGGGCTGTAATAGGTTCAATGATATTCACATAGGATGTGATTTAGTATTAGATTCATATGATCCCATTTGCTAAGCCGCCGATTTTTGTACAAAATGTTCATAATTATACTCAAGATACATAATTTAAGCACTTCAGCTGTTATAGTATTACAGCTATTTATGAATGTTAAAGATGTTTGTATAAAATTTGAGAATTCTAGCTATTCATTTTTCATAAATAGATTAACAAACCTCAGCTGTAGATGTTGATGACATGAAAGTGCACCTGTTGATAATATTGATGGCGATAAAAATGTTTCTTCACTTTCCAAAATATCCACAGAATCCTTAAAAAAGTTTATTAATATATATAAAATGTTTAATGTAATAATTAAGGTTTTATGACGAATTATACTTACCTCAGGACGTTCCTTAAATTCAACACCGGCTTCCGGTATGGATGCATCCCCGTCGACAGCATCAATCGTTATAATTGCCAGTATTTTCTCTTCTAGAGGATTGAGATCACGGGGTACGTCACTCCAACTACCTCCCCCAGTTTGATTTATAAATTTTCATCTAGCATTAACGCTTTTCTTTACACCACTTTTCAAATCTATCCAACACTACATATTTGAAGCGCTTTAATATACATACATATATGTCTGTAGATAATGTACAGAGCCAAAACTTTTCACTGCTCAACAAAGAATTAAGGGACTCTGTAAGTAATTGCCATTGTTCTTTGTACTTGAAGTTGGAACTGATCCCGCTGAACTGCCCTCTTGCAAATTCCAAGTTTTCGCTCATATAATCCACCAGTTTTTCCTTCTGGTACTTTGAAATTCTTTAAATTTTCTAAAAATAATTAAAATTAATTTAAGTTTTAATTAAAAATAAAATCTTACCTTTTCTTTATTTTTTGTATTCATATTATATTTTTTGAAAAAATTTGTTTTCGCACCGTTTTTAAATGTGAGTTGTTTTGACAGTTCATGTGAGAAACTTTTCACAAAACTTTCTTACAGAAACTCTTTGACTCACAAATTTTCAATAAGTTACGTCAAAAAACTTAAATGACAGATAGTTCTCACTAAATGAAATTACAGAAACATGTGAGATATGAAATCGTGTTTCAATTTACGTTGTTTTTTATTCAATTTCACTTTTTCATGCGAGAAATTACTCGATGCGAGAGTTACGGAAACGAGGTACAGTTTCAAAAATATTGAAATATAAAAAAAAAAACAATTTCAAAAATTGTTTTAAATCTCGAAATTTAGTTAAATATTTGAGAAAATCCACAAACGGTTTTCGATCAAAGGCATCCCTTTCAATATGTCAAAAATACATTTCCTATTGAAAATTTCCAAATATGTTATGTCATAATAATTTGTTTCTATTATTTTTTTCTAATGCCTATTTCAGTTATATCCAAACAAAATTATGATATAATGTGATATAAATTCTGAGTCCAAAAATTCATAATAACTGAATAACAGATGAATGTATATAAAAATAGCTTTCATTTGAGATACTAATTATCAAATTTTACCATAAAGTTTGGCTGAAAATGGATTTTCCACTGGAAAATTTTCTTGTTTCTATTTTTTTGTCGGCACTGTTTATTTTTTTCTTAAGCACAGAGAAGTGATGAGTCCACTGAAAGTGAAAGATAACCTCATTAAATCCTTATAGAAAATATTTAATTTCATTCAAATGAACTTTAACATGACATAAAAAATTAAAAAAGTTTTTAAATATATTATAAGAATTATGCAGGCAAAGTTATATTTTCCAGTTTTAAATATTTTTTTATTACCGATTAATACAAAAATAACATATGAAGTATTTAAACCAGTACTTAATATATTAAATTTTTAAACTTATATTTAAAACCTATATACATATTTTATTTTTTTAAATACAAAAATTAATTATGTTTTAAATGAAAATAAAAAGTTTTTTTTTAATTTTTGTGGTTACGCTTTTATGTTAGCACAAAATACATTTTATTACACTTATTTACATATGGGCAATTTCGTGTCAAATAACCCAACTTCTATTGGATAGTAGGCCAGACACATTATACATTTTGGTCATACAGTGTTTTTTTTTTCAAATGAGTGTAAATTTTCACCTATTGGTCCTAGCAAAAATTATCCAAACGAGAAAATTTTACTGTAATTTTATTAGCAAATAACTTAATTGTTTCACTTATACAAATACAAAAATACAAGATACAATAACAAAATTTACTGAATGAACAATAAAATGTATAAACTTTTAAATATTTTTTTCGAGTTTTTAATATTAAAATATATCGATACCCTTTATTCAAAAAGTGCTAAATCAATAAAGTCTAGTTTTCAGGAGAGCAAAAAAACTATTTAATTCGTGAAATATTGCAATACGTTTTTAACATCCTTACTAATTCCTCCTATGAACAAAATTGAATACTTTGCACATTTTAGCGATTTATTGAAGATAGCACTTTTTGGTCGACAAATATTGGTTCTAAGTTAGCATTAATTTGAGCGAATTAAATAAATCATTTTCCGGCGAATAAATCAATTCGACTCGCGAGTTTAATTTTTTAAACTCGCGATAAGAGTTGAAAATTTAAAGAGCGTAAAATTGAACTCGCTCGCGATTCGAGTCAAAACGAGATAATCGCGAGTTTTATAATTTTGTAAATGGAATAAATTAAAATTTATAAGCCATAATCAATTTATATATAAATATGACATAACCAAATAAGTTTAACATTAAAATTATGTACGCGAATACATATACATATTTGCTGCAAAGTAGTAGACACTTCGTACATACATACATACATACATACATACATACATACATACATACATACATACATACATACATACACATACATCATTCAACACGTGTTTTATTATCTTCATAATAAAATTTTACAAACCATTTGATTCACAATCAATAATCTAACTGCCTGTTCCACAATATCGAAACAACATTTTCTTTCTTATAAATATATTGAAAACTACATTTTCTTTCTTATAAATATAGTGAAAACAAAATTTTAAATTTATTTGTTGTTTTCAATATTTTTGTAAGAAAGAAAATGTTCTTTCGCATTTAGAGAATAAATAATAAATAAAGATCACTTAAAGATCACTTGCATGTCCATCCCCTTCAAACATTTAAGGGAGAAAACTATTGCGCATCACCCCAGACGCCACGTCAGAAATACTTCTGGACGATTGTCAGACGAGAACGCACATTTTACAAAAACAAAATACATTGATTTCGAAATTTCTTCTTCTAGAAATAAACTTTTAAGTTACTTCCGGATGATAGTTAGAAGAGTGCATCCATTTTGCTTAAACAAAAAACCATGTCTGTTGATTTTTTTCATCTGGAAGTATACGTTTTAGTGACTTCTGTATGAAACTTGGGTGAGAACACACATTTTACAATAACAAAATACATAGTTTCCTAATTTGTATCTTCTTGATTTGTATGTTTATGTCACTTCTGGAAGACAGTTTGAAGAGTGTTCACATTAATGTTGTATTTTATTCATCTGGAAGTGTGGATTTTATTCACTTCTGTACAATTGTCAGACGAGAGTACACATTTTACAAAAACAAAATACATTGATTTCTAGTTTTCGCCGTCTGGAAGTATACTTTTAGGTTACTTCCGGATGATAGTAAGAAGAGTACAAAAACAAAAAAATATAAATACTCCATTTTTTAGCGTGAAAAAAAATAAATAAATAATGCAGAAATTTTGCTAAGTTCAGTGATGTTTTGTGTTTTGTTCAGTCATGTTCAGTTTTAATTATTCATCGTAAAACTTAAATGAGTTATTGAATTTAATGTTCATAGAAAAATAGTGTAATTAAAATATTGTGAATCTTAAGTAATAATTTTATATTTTATAAAGAAACTTTTATGTTGAATATTACCATAATTCCAAAATATTTAAGCATTTTATTGATAAAAAAAAACTGAATTTTCTAAATGAGGCTTTATATGGGTCAAATATAGGCCGATCCTCGGTAAATTTGGGAAAAGGTTATATTTCTAAATAACAGTTAGTTTTGATGAGTTTCATTGCGATACAAATGGTTACAAGTCAATTTTAGACGTTTAAAACATTTTTTGAAGGGGGGTTTGTATGGGGGCTAGAGTCAAATAAGGGCCGATCCTTACGATAATCAGTGTCATTTATACTTATATAAAACTTACTTGTGCCAATTTTTAGAGAGATAGCAGAATATTTGATGTAATTATGCATAAAAAGTTCAAATCGGGAGGTACGGTTGTATGGGGGCTAGGTGAAATAATTTACCGATTTCAACCATTTTCAATAGGCTTCGTCCCTGTGCCCAAAAACATGCTTGGTCCAAATTTCATCCAATTATCTTGAAAATTGCGGCCTGTACCTTGCGCACAAGGTTTACATCATAGGCGGCTAAACATGCCCTTGCGGGCAATGTGTTATTCTCACTTATACACATGCAATAGGAATTTTCTCAGCAAAAGCACCCAGAAAACACAAAACAAAAACAATTCAATTAAGTTGCGTGCCAGCATTCAACAAGTAAGGTCTGTGACGCTTTTTGAAATGGTGAATATTTTCAAAAACCGTTACAAGTAAACATTTTTATGAATGCTTTTGTTATTACTATACTTAAATATAATAAAACAAGCCAATATGTGGAATATTGAATGGGAAAAGAATTTTTTTTTTTTAAATATATTTAAGGACATAAATTAAAAAAGATTACTGCATACACACTTAAGCGACACTATGATAGTTACCATACGAATCTTCATGCAGTAGTTGGAATTAATAGAAATCAATTAATTTCAAAATTAAAAAAAGATTTGGAAATTAAAAACAAGGAAATATTGAATAATTATAATTACAAGGACACAAATTTTTTACCAAATAGCCAAGCAAAGGCAACTTACGCTGTTGCTTTAGCATTGGCGAAAAAAGGTCGACCTTTTGAGGACATACATACATACATACATACATACATACATACATACATACATACATACATACATACATATACTTTCCTTTAGTTATAAATTTATAATAAAATAATCATATTATTTGCTTTATAAACAAATACCACACATAAATACAAGCATACTATTTTTTTCAGTGCAAAGCACACATATTTCCATTTTTGCACTCTTTTTTATTATCACTACAACATATGCATTTCAAATATTCTCTTTCTGGCCGCCTATGGTTTACATGGACAGCCAGCCGGACAGACGGACGGACGGGCATGTCTTAATAGACTCAAAAAATGATTCTGAATCGATCGGTATACTTTAAGGTGGGTATTGGACCAATATTTTTGTATGTTACAAACATCAGCACAAACGTATAATACCCTCCCCACTATAGTGGTGTAGGGTATAATTAAAAAGTAAGTTGTCATATTAAAATACTATTTTAGGAATATGTTAACAACTCTTAACGGCTTCCATTTCCATTATTTTTAAAAAAGTCTAATATGTTTAATTAAAAATGTTTTCATATTAAATTTCGACTCTCTCTTAATTCGTTTAGGAGGTATAAGCATTTAAAGACTTTTTCAAGTTGTACATTTCGGCTTTCATTTGATGAAACATTGCATTTTTAACATATTTAGATTTATTTGAGATAAATCTTAACTTTCAATATTTTTAAAACTATTTGCGCGTTTAGGCCTGGAATCATTATATTGAAATTAATAATACTGTTTTATACATAAATTATTTTTTGACTTGGGTCACTCGACACGAAATTGCCCATATAAGATATTTAATATTGAAATCAGATAGTTTTAAAACCACCTTTTTTTAAATAAATACAATTTTATTAATTTTCATATAGCTTTGGATTTAATTATTCTAATTATAGGTACTTCTTTAGTTATTAACACCAGGTCTTTCTATGACCTATCATATGATACCAATATTCTTAATATTTAGCAGTATTAGAAGAGAGCAAACAAAAAACAGTATTGCAATATTAGTGTCAAAAGCAATATCCCGTTTAGGGTCGTTAAGGTGTTTCTATCGTTAGTGACTGTAAATAATTTAAAAAATAATCCATGACTTAGTAATTTCAGACTGTAAATAATTTAAAAAATAATCCATGACTTAGTAATTTCAGATCTTTATAGACTGTTTAATTCCAAGTTATTGAAAAAATGTTCATGAAAGGTAATGTTTTTATTGATTCAGAACAATAAATAAATTTATTAATTTTTAATTATTTTATTTTTTAGAAAGCAGTAGCTAATATTGTACTCCCTATTAAAATACTTCTAACCGAATTAAAATATAAAAAAGGGATCTGGTAAGTTATATATGTCTTATTTCATCACGTGGTTACATTAAAAATGTCGATTATTTACAGAAAATATAAAAAAATGGATCTGACCGTTTAAACTTTGGTGGTAAATGTATTGGACATGAGAGAATCCTATTTTTATTGCTTCCTAAAGTATAACTGGTAATTTCAATAAATAAAAAAGTATGTATATTCAATTTTAATTATAAGATTATTTTGGTTTATTTCGTTGAAGGATTAATGCGTTCCATAATATAACTCTTACAATTTGATGGATTAATCATAAAATTGATGAAGAACTACAAAAATATTTTAGAGTCCAACGTTTTACAATTTTTGGAAGTATACCAGTCAGCAGTTGGAATATTAATACAGATTCCCTGAAAATTATCTTATTTTAAGGTAATAATTCTAAATTTTTGATACATATATACATTAGATCGACTCACTCTGTATGGAAAGCAAAAAGGTGTTTTTGTTACCCCTCCCAAAATTTACATTGCTTTGTTTTATGATGATTCCCAAAATATTTTAAGTGACCGCTGGACCAAATTAAAAAAAGGTATTTTGGAATTATTTTTTTTTACTTTTGTTTGTTTTGAAACAAAATATCCAATACGGGGTATCATTTAAAAGGTATTTTAAAGTCGCGTCCAATGATGTATTAATCATAAATAACCGTTTGCTTATAATTGTCATATTCCGAAATATTTAAAATTGTTAGGCTTTTACAAAGAAAAATGAAATATATGCACAATTTTGCAAATTTTGCGCACCACTAGACTTGGCTTATATATTGTTTAAGAAATGCTGTATAATTTAAAACAAAATAACTAAAAAGGGACTTTTTTGTAACCGGTTCAGCTCACGAACGGCCATCGATAGAGTAGAAATATTTTGGGCACCATTATAAAACATAACAAAGATTTTTTGAAGCTGGATAAAATATTGAATTTAACATGAAGAATCGTGTTCCCATACGATATTTTCTTTAAAACTGTCCAGCTCACGAATGGACAATAATTAACCGAAAATATTTTGGGTAACATCATATTACATAAGAGCGAATATTATGAGGGGGGTACTCAAGCACCATTTTTTGTGAGTCGGTCTAATGTACATATATTACTTTTTTAGATTAGATTGTTTTTTAGATTAGATTGTTAAATCAATTATATTTTCTACTATTTTAATTTCAATTAATTCAATAAAAACTATAAAATTTCATTTTATTTAGATTTATTTTTATAGATTTTTTTTGGTGAGTATACAAGTAGGAGAAGAGAAAACTCATCTTCTAGAAGACGAGAATACTCATCTTCTAGAAGAAGAGAATACTCATCTTCAAGAAGAAGAGAATACTCTTCTTCTAGAAGAAGAGAAAACTCATCTTCTAGAAGAAGAGAAATCTCATATTCTAGAAGATAAGATAGGAACACTTCTAGAGGATACTAGGTAGTCACTTCAAGAAGTGACTTCCTAGTCACATCTAGAAGAGTTTTTGGCAATACCTTACTTCCAAGAGTCATCTAGAAGTTTCTTCTGCGGGTCTTCCAGAAGTATCTTCCAAGTTACTCTTAGACGTTCCCCAGCTCGGCATCAGTTATTCCCGACTGGTGACAAGAATTCTTATACTTCCGCAACATCGCTGGAAAACTTTTAGCAAGTTTGGAAGTTTCACACGGGTAACTTCCGCAATAGAAAATGTTTGTAGGGTCAATATACATATGTACATACATAACTACAGATAAAAAACAAACACATTTAAATAAAAAGGTAGACAATACCCTTCAAGCATTTAGAAGACAAAACTATTGCGCATCGCCCCAAACGCCACGTCAGAAACACTTCTGGACGATTGTCAGACGAGAACGCACATTTTACAAAAACAAAATACATTGATTTCGAATTTTCGTCTTCTAGAAATACACTTTTAAGTTACTTCCGGATGATAGTTAGAAGAGTGCATCCATTTTGCTTAAACAAAAATACATGACTGTTAAACTTTTTTCATCTGGAAGTATACGTTTTAGTGACTTTTGTATGAGAGTTGGGTGAGAACACACATTTTACAATAACAAATACATTGTTTCCTAATTTGTATCTTCTTGATTTGTATGTTTATGTCACTTCTGGAAGACAGTTTGAAGAGTGTTCTCATTAATGTTGTATTTTATTCATCTGGAAGTGTGGATTTTAGTCACTTCTGGACGATTGTCAGACGAGAGCACACATTTTACAAAAACAAGATACATTGATTTCTAGTTTTCGCCGTCTGAAAGTATAGTTTTAGGTTACTTCCGGATGAAAGTAAGAAGAGTACAAAAACAAAAAAAATATAAATACTCCATTTTTTAGCGTGAACGCGAAAAAAATAAAAATAAATAATGCAGAAATTTTGCTAAGTTCTGCGATGTTTTGTGTTCTGTCCAGTCATGTTTAGTTTTAATTATTCATTGTTAAACTTAAATGAGTTATTGAACTTAAAGTTCATAGAAAAATAGTGTGATTAATATAATGTGAATCTTAAGTAATAAAAAACAATATGACAGTGTTGTGTTAAAAGTCAACTGTTAATAAACATTTAATAAGTTTTTGTTAATTGACGAAGTTTATTAAATATACCAAAAAGTAATTATCTTCAAGGATTATATAAAATAAATTAAAAAGTAAGTTGTCATATCTTACATTAAAATACTATTTTAGGAATAAGTTAACAACTCTAAACGGCTTCCATTTCCATTATTTTTAAACGAAGTCTAATATCTTAATTGGTTTAGGAGTTATAAGCATTTAAGGACTTTTTCAAGTTGTACGTTTCGTCTTTCATTTGATGAACATTGCATTTTCAACCTATTTAGATTTATTTGATTTAAATCTTGTCTTTCAATATTTATTAAACTATTAGCGCGTTTAGATTCTGTTTCTAGATTACGTATGATCATTTTGAGCTAAAATTTTATTTGTATTTCATTATCGTAACAAAAACAAAATACATTAAAATTTTTACTTAAAGTATTCAAACGCTTTCTGGAATCATTATATTGAAATTAATACTACTGTTTTATACATAAATTATTTTTGACTTGGGTCACTCGACACGAAATTGCTCATATAAGATATTTAATATTGAAATCAGATATTTTTAAACCCACCTTTTTTTAAATAAATACAATTTTATTAATTTTCATATAGCTATGGATTTAATTATTCTAATTATAGGTACTTTTTAAGTTATTAACACCAGGTCTTTCTATGACCTATCATATGATACTAATATTCTTAATATTGAGCATGCCGTTCCCAAGATATTAAATCTAAGTAGATAGTTTTTGAACGTGTATAACTCCTTAATTAGAAGAAAGCAAAATAGTATTGCAGTATTAGTGTTAGTGACTGTAAATAATTTTAAAAATAATCCATGGCTAGTAATTTCCAATCTTTATAGATGGTTTAATTCCAAGTTATTTAAAAAATGTTCATGAAAGGTAATGTTTTTATTGATTAAAAACAATAAATTAATTAATTAAATTTTAATTATTTTATTTTTTTTAGAAAGTAGTAGCTAATATTGTACCCCTATTAAAATACTTCTAACCGAATTAAAATATAAAAAAAAGGATCTGGTTATATATGTCTTATTTCATCACGCGGTTCCATTAGAAGTTTTAGGTTCCATTAGAAGTGTCGATTTTTTGCAGAAAATGTAAAAAATGAGAGAATCCTATTTTATTGCTTCCTAAAGTATAAGAGGTAATTTCAATAAATACAAAAGTATGTATATTCAATATTAATTATAACATTATTTTTATTTATTTTGTTGAAGGATTAATGCGTTCCAAAATATAAATCTTACAATTTGAAGGATTGATCATAAAATTTATGAAGAATTACAAAAATATTTTAGAGTCCAACGTTTTACAATTTTTGGAAGTATACCAGTCAGCAGTTGGAATATTAATACAGATTTCCTGAAAATTATCTTATTATAAGGTAATTATTCTAAATTTTTGATACATATGTACATTAGACCTACTCACTCTGTATGGAAAGCGAAAACGTGTTTTTGTTACCCCTCTCAAAATGTTCCTTGCTTTGTTTTATGATGATTCCCAAAATATTTTAAATCTAGGGATGACCGTTCGTGAGCTGGACCAAATTAAAAAAAGGTATTTTGGAATTATTTTTTAAAATTTTGTTTGTTTTAAAACAAAATATCCAATACAGGGTATCGTTTAAAAGATATTTTAAAGCCGCGTCCAATGATGTATTAATCATAAATAACCGTCTGCTTATAATTGTCTTATTCCAAAATATTTAAAATTGTTAGGTTTTTCACTAAGAAAAATAAAATGTATGCACAATTTTGCAAATTTTGCGCACCACTAGACTTGGCTTCAAAAAACCTTTCAACTGATACCACATACTATATATATTGTTTAAGAAATACTGTATAATTTAAAACAAAATAACTAAAAAGAGACTTTTTTGTAACCGGTTCAGCTTACGAACGGCCATCGAGAGACTAGAAATATTTTGGAACCATTATAAAACATAACAAAGATTTTTTGAAGCTGGGTTAAAATATTTAATTTAACATGAAAAATCGTGTTCCCATACGATATTTTCTTTAAAACTGTCCAGCCCACGAATGGACAACACTTAACCGAAAATATTTTGGGTAACATCATATTACATAAGAGCGAATATTATGAGGGGGGTAACTCAAGCACCATTTTTTGTGAGTCGGTCTAATGTACATATTTTACTTTTTTTGTTAAATCAATTATTTTTTCTACTATTTTAATTTTAATTATTTCAATAAAAACTATAAAATTTCATTTTATATAGATTTATTTTTATAGATTTTATTTTGGTAAGTATACAATTAGAAGAAGAGAAAACTCATCTTCTGGAAGACGAGAATACTCATCTTCTAGAAGAAGAGAAAACTCGTATTCTAGAAGACGAGAATACTCTTCTTCTAGAAGAAGAGAAAATTCAACTTCTAGAAGATAAGATAGGAACACTTCTAGATGATACTAAGTAGTCACTACAAGAAGTGACTTCCTATTTAGATCTAGAAGAGTCTTTGGCAATACCTTACTTCCAAGAGTCATCTAGAAGTTTCTTCTACGGGTCTTCCAGAAGTATTTTCCACGTTACTCTTAGACGTTCCCCAGCTCGGCATCAGTTCTTCCCGACTGGTGACAAGAATTCTTATACTTCCGCAACAAAGCTGGCGAGCTTTTAGCATGTTTGGAAGTTTTACACGGGTAACTTCCGCAATAGAAATGTTTGTAGATGTGACTAGGAAGTCACTTCTTGAAGTGATTACCTAGTATCCTCTAGAAGTGTTCCTATCTTATCTTCTAGAAGATGAGTATTCTCTTCTTCTAGAAGATGAGTTTTCTCTTCTTCTATTTGTATACTCACCAAAATAATATCTATGAAAATAAATCTACATAAAATGAAATTTTATAGTTTTTATTGAATTAATTGAAATTAGAATAGTAGAAAATATAATTGATTTAACAACTAATCAAAAAAAGTAATATATGTACATTAGACCGACTCACAAAAAATGGTGCTTGAGTTACCCCCCTCATAATATTCGCTGTTATGTAATATGATGTTACCCAAAATATTTTCGGTTAAGTGTTGTCCATTCGTGAGCTGGACAGTTTTAAAGAAAATATCGTATGGGAACACGATTTTTCATGTTAAATTCAATATTTTATCCAGCTTAAAAAAATCTTTGTTATGTTATATAATGGTTCCCAAAATATTTCTAGTCTATCGATGGCCGTTCGTGAGCTGAACCGGTTACAAAAAAGTCCCTTTTATTGTTTTTTTGTTTTAAATTATACAACATTTCTTAAACAATATACACAATATGTGGTGTCATTTGAAAGGTTTTTTGAAGCCAAGTCTAGTGGTGCGCAAAATTTGCAAAATTGTGCATATATTTCATTTTTCTTAGTAAAAACCTAACAATTTTAAATATTTTGGAATATGACAGTTATAAGCAAACGGTTATTTATGATTAATACATCATTGGACGCGACTTTAAAATACCTTTTAAACGATACCCCGTATTGGATATTTTGTTTCAATACAAACAAAAATTTAAAAAAAATAATTCCAAAATACTTTTTTTTAATTTGGTCCAGCGGTCACTTAAAATATTTTGGGAATCATCATAAAACAAAGCAAGGTAAATTTTGGGAATGGTAACAAAAACACGTTTTTGCTTTCCATACAGAGTGAGTCGGTCTAATGTACATATGTATCAAAAATTTAGAATTATTACCTTAAAATAAGATAATTTTCAGGGAATCTGTATTAATATTCCAACTGCTGACTGGTATACTTCCAAAAATTGTAAAACGTTGGACTCTAAAATATTTTTGTAGTTCTTCATCAATTTTATGATTAATCCATCAAATTGTAAGAGTTATATTATGGAACGCATTAATCCTTCAACGAAATAAACCAAAATAATCTTATAATTAATATTGAATATACATACTTTTTTATTTATTGAAATTACCAGTTATACTTTAGGAAGCAATAAAAATAGGATTCTCTCATGTCCAATACATTTACCACCAAAGTTTAAACGGTCAGATCCATTTTTTACATTTTCTGCAAATAATCGACATTTTTAATGGAACCACGTGATGAAATAAGATATATATAACTTACCAGATCCCTTTTTTATATTTTAATTCGGTTAGAAGTATTTTAATAGGGGGTACAATATTAGCTACTGCTTTCTAAAAAATAAAATAATTAAAAATTAATAAATTTATTTATTTATTGTTTTGAATCAATAAAAACATTACCTTTCATGAACATTTTTTCAATATCTTGGAATTAAACCGTCTATAAAGATCTGAAATTACTAAGTCATGGATTATTTTTTAAATTATTTACAGTCACTAACTATAGAAACACCTTAACGACCCTAAACGGGATATTGCTTTTGACACTAATATTGCAATACTATTTTTTGTTTGCTCTCTTCTAATACTTAGGTTCAATATCTTGGGAACGGCATGCTAAATATTAAGAATATTAGTATCATATGATAGGTCATAGAAAGGTGTTAATAACTAAAAAAGTACCTATAATTAGAATAATTAAATCCAAAGCTATATGAAAATTAATAAAATTGTATTTATTTAAAAAATGTGAGTTTAAAACTATCTGATTATAATATTAAATATCTTATATGGTCAATTTCGTGTCGAGTGACCCAAGTCAAAAAATAATTTATGTATAAAACAGTAGTATTAATTTCAATATAATGATTCCAGACCTAAACGCGCAAATAGTTTTAAAAATATTGAAAGTTAAGATTTAACTCAAATAAATCTAAATATGTTAAAAATGCAATGTTCATCAAATGAAAGCCGAAATGTACAACTTATACCTCCCAAACGAATTAAGAGAGAATCGAAATTTAATATGAAAACATTTTTAATTAAACATATTAGACATTTTTGTTTATTAACAGTTGATTTTTAACACAACAATGTCATATTGTTTTTTATTACTTAAGATTCACAATATTTTAATTACACTATTTTTCTATGAACATTAAATTCAATAACTCATTTAAGTTTTACGATGAATAATTAAAACTGAACATGACTGAACAAAACACAAAACATCACTGAACTTAGCAAAATTTCTGCATTATTTATTTTTATTTTTTTTCACGCTAAAAATGGAGAATTTATATTTTTTTTGTTTTTGTACTATTCTTACTATCATCCGGAAGTAACCTAAAAGTTTACTTCCAGACGGCGAAAACTAGAAATCAATGAATTTTGCTTTTGTAAAATGTATGCTCTCGTCTGACAATTGTACAGAAGTGACTACAATCCACACTTCCAGATGAATAAAATACAACATTAATGTGAACACTCTTCAAACTGTCTTCCAGAAGTGACATAAACATACAAATCAAAAAGATACAAAATAGGAAACAATGTATTTTGTTATTGTAAAAGGTGTGTTCTCACCCAACTTTCATACAGAAGTCACTAAAACGTATACTTCCAGATAAAAAAAAATCAACAGACATGGTTTTTTGTTTAAGCAAAATGGATGCACTCTTCTAACTATCA
The DNA here is from genome assembly GCF_022045245.1 of Lucilia cuprina. Lineage (NCBI taxonomy): Eukaryota > Metazoa > Arthropoda > Insecta > Diptera > Calliphoridae > Lucilia > Lucilia cuprina. Next base: position 7,251,587 of record NC_060949.1, read on the forward strand.
TCCGGAAGTAACTTAAAAGTTTATTTCTAGGAGACGAAAATTCGAAATTAATGTATTTTGTTTTTGTAAGATGTGCGTTCTCGTCTGACAATCGTCCAGAAGTGTGTCTGACGTGGCGTCTGGGCTGATGCGCAATAGTTTTCTCTTTTAAATGTTTGAAGGGTTGGTTCTTTTTTACTTCCACAACAGAACCTGTTTCTTGCACACATATTTTGCTGATTTTCGGCTCGAATTTAACTCGTTTTCCACTCGCTCGTAAGCGAGTTGAAAAAACAAAAACATGTAAATATCGCTTACGAAGCGAATACAAAACACATAAAACTCTAATTAAAATTGTGCTCGCGTGTTCAAAAATAAAAATCGCGATTTTGAATTTTAAAACGAGCGTTATAAATAAAATAGCGATCGCGAGCGATATTTTTACCTACCCTGGTTAGCATGTTTTGTTCAAAGAATAGAACAAAAATTTCTTGCAATAATATGCGTTATTTTACAATTCCATGAAATGTTTTTTCTTTTAAAGGGATATATGTCAAACCAGTAAGTCCAATAAGATGCATTTACACCATTTAAGTATGAAAACTCTTGGTATATCTGCTCGTTTACTATTCCTCATTCTCAGTACAAATATTTTAAATAATGAAAAGTTTTTGAATATAAAAAGTACCAATATTTTTTGTATAATACTCCATTATTTGCACATTTAAAGACTTTTTTATAATCAAAATTCTAACCATATAATATTATAGATCTTATTGTTATAAAAGATTTGTGAAATAACTTTACATTTTTTGGAAGAACATTATTTAAAGTCTTCAACTGGCCTTATATACACGTATATAAATGATCATATCTTAAAAACTATACATTCAATTTATTAATCTTCACCAGTTTTGTTCAGCATGTTTATCTTGTTAATATACAAAATAAATTTTAAATAAATTTAAAGTTTAAAAAAATGTTGTAGAATTTGCGAATTTGTAATGCACTATTATAATATTTAATTTGTAATGCACTATTATAATATTTTCTTAAAAAAAAAAATAACTTTGAGATAGCATGTTTACAAAAATTTTTGTTAAAAGTGCAAAAATTACTTTTTTGGTTTCAAATTTTTACCAGAGGTGGACAATGCATAGCGGAATCCTTTGGCATCAAAAACTCATTTCGCCCTAAATTGAGTTCTTACTTTTTGAATATAGGGTGACGATATGTATCTAACTAGCTATACCCAGTGTGCTTTGCTACCATAAAAACAATATAAATAAAAACGTCACTTTATGATTTTTATGATTCTAGCTCTAATATCTTTCCAGATGTTTTTTGTATTTACTTCATGCGGGAGATGCCACGCAAACTATTGGAAGTTTTCCAAACGTTCATTTGGATTTTAAATAACCTATGAAAAATCTGAATAATCTAATAATATCCCAGATGTATATGAAAGTCCTCCCACTTTCCCCAAAATATTCATCCATCTGAACTAAGAGTCTAGCTCTTACAGTTTCCCGATTAACGAATTTTTTTTTTGTGTTTATTTCATATGGGAGATTCCACTCCCCCAATTTCATAGTCCGCTAAATTACCACACAAAACTTCACATTGATGTGAATAGTTTCATAGATGTACGATTTTTTGTATTTAATTCATGAAGAAGGTTCCAAGCCCCCTAATTAAAGTCCGCCCATTTTCCTTAAAGATGTTCACATGAACTTTGAGAGCTATAATCTTCAAAATTTGCAGAAATAACTCTAGTTTCCAAAATAACCGAATTTTTGTATTTAATTCACCCAAAGGCCATACCAGGCCCCCTAATGCAAGTCCGTCCACTTTTTTCATAAATACTCATATTGACACTAAAGTCAGATATACTAATTTACGATTTTCTTTATTTGGGAGGTGCCACGTCCACTAAAGCTAGGCCACTCATACTATCCCATATACATATTTATGTGGATGTCATAGATGTCCATACAAAATTTAAAGACTCTAGCTGTTACACATTCTGAGATACGTGAATTTTAATATATATTTTGTACGTGGGCATTTCGCCCACTTGAAATTTCTAAATAAAAAGTAGAAAATTTTTCCCATTGAGTACCTTATATAACAAATGAATGAGTTAATTTTGTACTCGATATAACGAATTTCAAAACAATTTTGTATAAAAAGTGGTGAAAATAATACAAAAAGAGCACTTCATTATTATTCAAAAGATATGTATAAAGAATTAAGATTCTAAATCCAACAGAATTTTTGAAATCAACAAATTCAAAAAATCTTTCAATAGATTAACATAATGTAAAAATCTTTATTTAAAGGAATATTGTGGTTGTTTTAAAAATACAGACACAAATTTAATTGTTTGCCAACAAAATTAGACATGGGAATTATACCCGTAATTTGCTTATTTATATAAGAAAACCTTTAATAATTTGTTTTTCTTAATATCTTTAATTTTGGTTTGTTTCTAATTTTAACGAAAGAAAATTTCTATATTTTGAAAACTGCAGAAAAACTGCATAGAAATGGTAGCAATATTTATGAGCCCAATTAAAAAGATCTAAAAAATAGACTTCCTACCTTCTATTACCGTATTCTTATCATTAAATCATAGAAATGTTGTTATTCGGTTTGGCGAATTTTTCGTTTTTACGAATAGGCCGGACATTATATCTTTCGTTAAACCGGGAAACCACTGTATTTATAAATTTTAAATTAATTAACACTTTTAATTGTCAATTACTTTATTTACCTTTGTCAAATTTAAACACAAAAACATACAATATACTAAAACAAATTGCATAGAATAACAAAGTCTTACTGAACAAACAACCCATCAAGTTTTGTTGTCATTCGGCTTGATTTGTACTAACCAGTCAAACTAATAGTTTTGTTTACGTCCCTTAGTAAGAAAACGAAACCAGCACATGCAAATCTGTTTTTACAGTTCAGTCGTTGTGTTCAGTTCGGCTGAGTTGAAAAACTTAACATGGCCGCTGCTTGTGTGTGTGGCTGCTGAAGAAAAACAAAACCACTTGCAAGTTATTGCAGCAGTGCGTTGACACAGTTGACTGACTTCAGTTAGCTTGTGAAGGAAAAATACTTGATATTTCTTCAGTTGAGTTGACATTTAAAAAAATAAAACTAAATTTTAAACCCTGGTTATAACTATTTTTGGGCGGCAAAATACTACTACTACCTTATTGCCAATACTGTCCTGATAACAAAAACCTATTTTTTAAGTCAATTTGGAGCAAAAACTTCCCGCACTGAAAGAAAATTCTAAAATGTTTTTGATCATAATTTTTATAAAAATCATTTTTATAATTTTCATATAAATTTACAATTTTATCTAAAATACGCAATATTGTAGCGATTTATTAAAAAAATACATTTAATGAATTTATGTAAAAATTATAAAAACCAAAAAGTTTTCCTAAAAAATAGTTTAATACTTTTGCTATCGCATATAACACTTCTGGACAAGTGTCAGACGAGAACGCACATTTTACAAAAACAAAATACATTGATTTCGAATTTTCGTCTTCTAGAAATATATTTTTAAGTTACTTCCAGATGATAGCTAGAAGAGTGCATCACTTTTGCTTAAACAAAAAACCATGACTGTTGAATTTTTTTCATCTGGAAGTATACGTTTTAGTGACTTCTGAATGTTAGTTGGGTGAGAACACACATTTTACAATAACAAAATACATTGTTTCCTAATTTGTATCTTCTTGATTTGTATGTTTATGTCACCTCTGGAAGACAGTTGAAAAATTTTCACATTAATGTTGTATTTTATTCATCTGGAAGTGAGGATTGTAGTCACTTCTGGACGGTTCTAACAGAATTAAAATATAAAAAGGGATCTGGTAAGTTATATATGTCTTGTCTTATTTCATCACGCGGTTCGATTAAAAAAATAGATCTGACCGTTTAAAATATGGTGGGAAATGTATTGATTATAACAGAATTTTATTGCTTCCTAAGAAGAAATTTCTAGATGACTCTTGGAAGTAAGGTACTGCCAAAGACTCTTCTCGATGTGACTAGGAAGTCACTTCTTGAAGTGACTACTTAGTATAATCTAGAAGTGTTCCTATCTTTTATTCTAGAAGAAGAATATTCCCTTCTTTTAGAAGATGAGTATTCTCTTCTTCTAGAAGATGAGTATTCTTGTCTTCTAGAAGATGAGTATTCTTGTCTTCTAGAAGATGAGTTTACACTTCTTATATTTGTATACTCACCAGGATAAAATCTATAAAAATAAATCGAAATAAAATGAAATATTATAGTTTTTATTGAAATAATTGAAATTAAAATAGTAGAAAAAATAATTAATTTAACATCTAATCTAAAAAACAAGTAATATATGTACATTAGACCGACATATGATACATATGTATCAAAAATTTAGAATTATTACCTTATAATAAGATAATTTTCAGGAAATCTGTTTTGATATTCCAACTGTTGGCTGGTATACTATTTGTGTTTGCAATTACTAGTAGCAGGCAGACATAATTGCAGGCCAACACAAATATATTTTTGTGCTTTATCGCACACTCAAATTTGTTAAACTACTATGGCGAGTATTGATGTTATTTTTGTTTGCGATTAGTTTTTCCTAGCAGCAATGTAACTTTATTATATGGTTTTGCTACTGCCATTTGTAGTTTTATTATTTTTTTTGATGGTGCAATTTGTAAATAAACATAGATACATACACTCCAGCTCACTTAAATGTTTTCTTTACATTCAAATTAATGTTTTGCAAAAAATAATGGACTAATTGTTTATATTAAAATTTTAATTAATACCATGATGTCTTATAAGTATATCCCTAGGTAGACAAACATTAGTGCAATACTTAATAATATATTTTTAATATTTTTTTTAAATACTACGTTTCTGAAAATGTTTTTTGCTCATTTGAATAGGTTCTTCATCTTTAATTGATAAAAACAACAACAAATTGCATTTTTCATGAAACTTTTTTATTTTTATAAACATTTTTACAAGGTTTTAGAAAAGATTTACTAAGAAACATAAAAAATTTTTTTATTTATAAAAGGTTTATAAAACAAAAGTTTCATACAAAATCTAATTTATAAATCATTTATAAAATAAAAATATTGTTTGTGAATAAGGAGGTTAGAGTATAATAAGCGAACTTTTAATAAGGACTTGACATCTCCCATATGAATAAAATTCAAAATATTGTTTGTCTAGGAAAATATAGAAATAGATTTACAAATTTTGCAGAAATTACTACAATATACATCTGGACATTTTGGAGGAAAAAGGACGGACTTTCATCTGGGGAGCTTGAAGCCCTCACATGAATCAAATAGAAAAAATCGTATATCCAAAAAATTTTATATGAATAACTTTGACATTCACGCGAACATTTAGAAAATAACGAGCGGACTTTCAATAGGAGCCTTGGCACCACATATTTCGTACATCTGTTATATAATTTAAATTTTTCATAGACAGATAGATATTGGCGAACTTGCAATAATTTACTTGGCATCACTCATATGTAACATATTGTTAATCCAAGCCCGTTGCGGCTAAGGCTTAGTTTGCAGCTTCTGCTATTGCTTCGGTGGCCCCTGCTGGTGGTGGAGCCGTTATTAGGACTCCATCGGTGGCTGAGCGGGAAAAGGTTGCAGCGAATGCTGGCTTGCAGGTCTCCGTGAGCCAAAAACTGGGCCATAGATTCGTGGTCCAGCGCGTTCACTCTGAGCTGTCTGTGGACGAATTTATAGAGGAGCTTTCTGCTATGAACTTCAGGCATAAGATGTGTCTTAAGGTATTTAAGAAATCTGACCGTTTGGTGTCGGCTCCTTGGAAGCCGACTAGTGGTGCAGTTAACGTCGTTTTGGAAGGTTGTGAGGAAGCTATGCACTTATTGTTGGATGTTGGAAGCTGTTACATTAAACGGTTTAGTTTAATAGTTCTTCCGCAGGATGCTGTACCATCTTGCAACCTTTGCCTTGGCTTTGACCTTATCGTAAGGAACTGCCGTTTTAAGGACGAGGTTTGCCGGCATTGCGGACAGACTGGCAATGGTATGGCCCGCTGTTCGAATGCGATCCGTTGTCGGAATTGTGCCTTTGAGGGCTTGTCAGCTGCTCATTATATGCATTCGATGGATTGTCCTGTTTACAGTTCGTTGGTGGCGAGAGTGAACGCAAGACACTAAAATGGTTACGAGTTTAACTGCCAGCAGGCATATTCCGTGATTTGCGAACTCGGGCAGGCGATGTGCAACTTGGATGCGACTTTTGCACTTGTGCATGGACTTGCTCCTCCTGTCTTGGAAAGCTCGGAAATATATCTCCTAAACTAAAAGAGATGCAATAAAGACGTTACACTTATCGTTGTTTATTTAAAAAATAAGCTGACAGGTATCTGGTACTTTTTCGAAATAATGTTCTTTTTCGAAATAATGTTCACTGTTTTTGGTACTTTTTTGAACATTATGTACCTTTTTAACAAGTGAACCTAGAAATTACGAATAAAAGTTTTTATTTTCTATATATTACATCGTCATTTTAAGTCAGATCGTTACATATGATATATGAATATTTATAGCTTGGCTGTAGCTACATTTCACCCTTAGACGATTTTTTAATTGGACGTAACATTCTATGCCCGACTTCTGATATCTCGGATCATTCTCCAAGAACTGAAATTGTAGCTATACAGTAATAAAAATTATTTAAATATGAAAATTTACACAGATTACTCACACGCAAAGAAAACACAATTCAGTCTCATTTAGATGTCATAGAAGAAGGTTGTGTAGTCGCTCGTTTCTTGCTTCTTGCAATGAAAATGAACAAAATTATATTAATGAAGGGATGGATAATACAAATTATTGTTGTACTTTTTTAGTTTCTACAATATATTTTCAGTAGTTTTTAGAATTATTATCTTTTTAAAATGTTGTTTCTTTTAACATAATTTGCAAATTATAATAATTAACCAAAATGTAATTTTGTTTAATCTTTACCTTTAGTATGTATATATTTAATCACAAATATAGTTAAAAAGTTTGAATTTGTGTTTTTGTATACATATATTTTAATATATAAAATAAATATGTGCAAAACAAGGTAAAAAATATTTTCTACTTTTAAACTAAAAAATATTAGTTTTGTGTTACATTAATATTATTTCTAAATTTCAATTTTCCATGTATGCATTTTTGTTTAGATGAGAGTACAATGATTTCTCATTTCTTGTTTTTACGCGCTTTCACTTATACAAATGCAAAATGTAGTAGTATATATAGGGGAGTTCATTAAAAAAATTTTAAATAAACTCGTTAGACCTTCACACTAGGAAACTTTTTTGTGAAACTTTTGATGTTTGTGTGTGAGAGAAAGAAATATCAAACATCTCTTTCTCTCACACACAAAATCAAAAGTTTCTTAACAAAAGTTTCCCAGTGTGAACCAGGTCTTATATGTATAAGATGCGTAGACAAGATTAACAAAGTTTTTGAATCAATGTTTTTCCTTGAAACTTTTCATGGGAACGTGACTCTTTCTTTGGTTGCCATAAATAAATTAGGTGGATTGTGCACGGATGGTGCTAATTTAATGTTAGAAAAAATGAATGTTTTATAGGACAATTGAAAAAAAATTAAGTTTCTGCCCATTTCTTCGAAATTTTTGACAAACCACCCTCAATGAAAATTGCAGAAAGAATTATGAACAATATATGTACATGGGGGGCATCATTCACTAACCCAGAGAAAATTTGTGAATTTAAAAAAAAAAAAAACAAAACAAAAATGCTACTCACCACGATCATAAAATGTTTACTGAGGTTCGGTGGTTAAGTTGTGGTGATTGCCTAAATAGGTTGTTTGAGTTAAAAGAAGAAGTGCTTCAACTCATAGAAACAGAAAAAAATATATATGTCTGAAATACAGATTTTATAAGATCAGGAGTTTATCTCAGATCTATAATTTTTGGCTTACAGCTATGTTAAATAGATTAAATTTGGAATTACAAGGTAAGGAAAAAATATAAATCATTTGTCCACAATTTTGTTCAATTTTAAAACCAAATTATTTTTAATTTTATAAGAAATTCAAGAAGAAAATTTATCTTATTTTCCAAAGACAGAAACACTTTTTAACTTCTTAAAACTCTCTTCAAAATACTCTAAAAAACATGGATATCTATCACTATTTGAAACAGTAATTAACAATTTTCTAGACAGATTCCTAGACTTTACAAACGTACAACCATTGATTGATCTCCGCAATAACCCATTTACATGTGATATAACCAGTGTTTACTTTTACTAATATATTAGTCAGCATTTGCCGCAAAATACACATTTTTATTACTCGTCATACTAAAAAATATTTAAACTTTTTCAGATTTAAATAACAGTGCTACTAAATATTGCCGTTCTGTTTTTATGTTTAACTAGAAAAATTGCAACGTTACACTGCAATTTCCAGCAGCACGAATGAACAGTATTAATTTCCTGTTTGTTTTACAAGAAAAAAATATATTTTTGTGCTATAGCAGCGCACACTCAAATCTGTTAAACTAGTATTGATGATATTTTTATTTGCGCTAAGTTTTTCCTAGCAGCAATTAAATTTTGTTTTGCAACTGCTAGCTGCATTGATGTATATGTTATTGAAAATGTGGCTACCCCATAAAACACTACTCAAATTAAAAGCGTTCTTTAGAATTCAGACTCCACATACGTAATTTTACATAGGTTCAATATTATAGAAAATTCAAAAAGTACCTTTTGTAGAACGAAAAAGTACCTAAATATTGCATTTGACGTGTTATCGTCTAATCCGGACTCTACATACTTAATTTCTTGTTTCTAAGTTCATTATTATAGAAAACTTTAAAAAGTAAAAAAGTGAAAAACGAAAAAGCACCAAAAAGTTTTCTTTTTTGAGTTCTCATCTAATTCGAAATCTACATACTTAATTTCATGTTCCTAGGTTCAATATTATAAAATATTCAAAAAGTACCTTTTGAAAAACGAAAAAGTTCCCTTTAATGGATTCTCACCTAATTCAGACTCTACATACTTAATTTCAAAGCCAAAAAGTTCCCTTTTATGGCTTCTAACTTAAGCCATGCTCCACATATACCTGGTTCACACTAGGAAACTTTTGTTGAGAAACTTTTTCTTAATTCTCTTTTGAAGTTTCCTTAATGTCCACACATAGAAACTTTTGTTTCAGAAACTACGTATTAATTGCATTGATTTGTTGTTGTACGAATGAGAAGAATAACAAAACAAGTTTCCGAGCAGTGTTGCCACAACAAAAATTTTTTCTAACCAAAATTCAAATAAAAAATAACCAAATTTCGAAAAAAATAACCAAAATTATTTTCATTTATTTCATGTTATCATTTTAATGTTTACATTCAACATATAAAAGAAATGATAATTAGTAAAAAATAAAAATTGACAAGTATGTAATTCATTTACATATAAGCAAAAAATATATATTTACATAGTTGGTTTATTACTAGAGATCAAAGAAGTACAGGTACTGTGCTCTATAATAATTTTATAATTTTTTAATAGTAATAGTAAAAATTATTAATAGTAAACAAAAAAAATAATAAAATAAAAATTAACAAGTATGTAATTCATTTACATATAAGCAAAAAATATATATAGTTGGTTTATTACTAGAGATCAAAGAAGTACAGGTACTGTGCTCTATAATAATTTTATAATTTTTTATATATTTTTGTGTTTGTCATATTGGGTTTTTACAATATTATATTTTTTGTAAATATATTAATTGTAAAATTTTTAAACGAATTGCATATACATTTTGCATTGAATAAAAAAAGTTCTGCAAAATTTTACAAAAAATGGTTAATTTATTTAAACACCCCTTTCGGTGACCAGACATAATGCAAGTCTTAGAATCGTTTTTACACAATTCTTTGGCTTGCATTATGCTGTTAATCGTTTGAGTTTCTAATTTATTACGCTATTTAGTTTTAATTAAATTCAGCTGTGAAAATTTTCTTTCCGCAGCAGCTGAACTGTGTAGCAATACCAATAAATTGAAGACGAAATCCACCAGTTCTTCAAAACATGATTCATCTACACCATTTTTATAACTATACACAGTGTGCCAGAACTCACAAATATCCATTTCAACCTTTAAACCTAAATTGGAAAATTGTAATAATTTCCATTGCATTGATATTTTTTCTTCATTTCCGTTTGCTAATTTTGGAAAAGAGGTTAATAAAGGTTCAATGGATATTTCTGAATTACTTAAAGCAGTGCGTGGAGTTATAATTGACAGATTTTTTAATTCTTTTTTGGAAAAATCAAAACGTTTTTTAATTTCATTTAAAAGTTCAATATAAAAAGATTGTATGTTTTTTTAATTCATATATTTTTATATTAGATAAATTACACTCTTTTAAATATTTCTCCGCTTTTCTTCCAATAAAAATATTTGCAACATTTAAATAGTTATTTTCATCTAAAATGTTGATCGATTCTAACGATTCTAATTTTTGAACAAAATTACTTTTTGTAAAATTACTTAAAATTAACTTAAAATTTAATTCCATTTGACTATAAAGATAAGGCAGTCTTACTTTTTCCGATTGGAATTCCTTATTTAAATTATTCAATATATTTAAAATGTAAAATAAAAATAAAAAATATATTTTTGTACTTGGATCACTCATTTGTTTTCCTATTTCGCTTGGTTTTATCCCATTTACTTCTAAATAGAAGGAAATGAAATATAAGTTTAAAGCCGACCACTGTTCAATAATTCGGTTAATTACACTTTCAAGTGCCAGCCATCTCGTCAATGAGATTCCTAAAATTTTATGTGATTCAACACTGCAATATTCTTGAAATTCTTTGAACTCATCTATACGTTTAGGACTGTGGTAGAAAAAGTTATAAATATCGCGACAAAGTTTTTCAATTTCTTTGGGCAGCTTTTTGCAGGCATAAGCGGAACAAAGGTGTAATGAGTGGCAAGTGCATTAATGTAAAATATGTCAACATCGCTTTTTAATTTAGACTGAAAACCATTCACTTTCTATCAAACCTAAGAATCGGTCACAAATATTGTGGTCTTGTTTTTCCATGTTACGTGCGACTAAAACTAAACACTTTTTTGTTGACACGTCTGTCGTTTTTTCCTAAGGCATCCGTTAAATGAGTTGCTTTAGTTTTGCCGCATTTGATAGCTTTTGCAATTTTAGACTCTGGGCAGCACTCGACCAATAAATTTGGTAGATAGTCCATTAATGAAAAGGGTAAATTATGGTAAACTAGGAACATAGCCAGCGTAAGCTCTGAGTGATACACCTGTTTTACGAAGTGTTCTTTTTCAATGTTGCAGTATGAATTAATTTTTATCTGATTCTTTTTCTGCTCTACATTTTGAATGTGAAGTCGCAAAGACGCATGTTTTCTGAAGTAACTTACATGGTTGTTAAGTTTCTTTTCACATACAATACAATAGCCGTATCCTTTTTTGTTCCGCAGCCAAGAAAATTCATCCAGCCATACAGCCCGAAACTTTCTTTTAGGATTATTTTTGGCTTCACTACAAAAGAAATTTATTTTAATATGATTATTTTTAAATATATTATGCCATTTGTTCTACCTGTTTTCGTTGTCACTTTCAGACGACAGCTCGTTAACATCATTTACACCAGCAGATGCTTTTACTAAAAACCTAAATAAAGTTAAAACAATATTGTTATAATTGCAAAATTTTCGTATTTATAAATACAAACACTTACTTATCCATTTATTTATTATTATAAGAATTTTTGATCTTTTGCTTTGCAATTATTTTAAAATAAACTTTTCTCCATCAGTAAATCGAAGCACAGTTTTATTATTTTTTTTTTTTTTTTTTTTTTTGAGCTCAATGTCAAAATAAATTAAAATATTTTTTGATGTTTGTTTTTTAAAAAAATTCTTAATTTTATTTCAAAAAATATGCAGTGATTTTAAATGGAATTTTAAGGGATATGCATGTTTATATACTTATATTAGACCAGAGGTCCTGACAAAAGCAAGATTTTGGAATAACCTGATTTGTGCCACGAAATTTGTATCTTTAGCTACAAAAGTTTGGCAAACGAAAGTGGGCGAAAACGGGCGCAATACTAAAAATTGTTGATATCTGAATTGTGCCAATAAAGTTGTGTTGTGGCTACCAAAGAGTGACTAAAGACAACAGCCTTCTCAACGTGCGCAATACAGGGGATAGTTGATATCTGGAATGACCTGATTTGTGCCATTGAAGTTCTATTCTAAACGGATGAAGTTTGGCTAAAGACAGCGGACCTCAGAAAGGGCGCAATGCGGAAGATGGTTGAAATGTATTTTTTGTGCAAACAATATTATTTTTTTACAAACTAAACATTAAAATTTTTTTTATTATTAAAATTTTATTTTGTTTCAAATAAACAAAAACATATTTTGACAGAGAAGGTATGCAAATAAGAAAACAAAAAAATTATCAGCTGTTCGATTGCATATACCTGTTTAGTGTACACTGGTTTTACACATTAAACCTGGTTCACACCAGGACTAGGTTCACACTGAGAAACTTTTGATTCTGTGCGTGAGAGAAAGAGATGGTTGATATTTCTTTCTCTTTCTTTCACACAAGTTTCCCAAAAAAAGTTTCGTAGTGTGAACCAGGTCTAATGTTCACGACCTTTATGCTGTGAAAGCAGAATAGAAATTAAATAAGTCCTGGTTCACACTAGGAAACTTTTGTTGAGAAACTTTAGATTTTATGTTTGAGAGAAAGAGATGGTTCATATTTCTTTCTCTTTCTCTCACACACAAATTTCAAAAGTTTCCCAAAAAAATTTCCTAGTGTGAACCAGGTCTAACTACCAAAATAACCAAAATTACGAAATTACGTTTCGTGCCTGCTTTGCAACACTCTTTTCTTCTTTCCCCCGTTGTCAACAAGCTCGTAAGGCATGACTGGTGTCCCTGACTCAAAAGCCATAGTCTGAAACAGTTCTTAAAGTTTGTTAAAAGATTAGAAAACAATAAATTTGTCTTAAAGTCTGTTAAAAGAGTAGGAAAAGGTCTAAATTTGAAAAAAAAAACAATTCATTATTGTTTCTATTGCAAACAATTTAATACAATAAAAAACCGATTTTTCATTATTAGTGTATAATTTTTATAATAGTCTTGATTAGTTGACCTATTTAGTATTGTTTGCCCTAAACAATGTTAAAATTTCTGAAATTGAAAAATCGACATTGTGAAAATTAATTTTAGCTATCGTCTATGAAAAAAGTCGAAATGTCGACTTTGTAAATAAAAGTCGAAAAGTCTAAAAAAGTCGAAAAGTTGAAAAAAGTCGGAAGTCGAAAAAAGTCGACAAAAAATCGGAAAAAGTAAAAAAAAAAACTAAAAAAATTGCAATAAATAAAAAAAATATAAATTAATTTTTTTATTAATAATAAATAATAATAATAATAATAATGATAATAATAATAATAATAATAATAATAATAATAATAATAATAATAATATAATGTTATATGGCAACATTATAAACTTACGCTTCTGACTATAAAGTTTATAGTCGAAAAGTCATTTATATAATATTAAAATTCGAAAAATCGACTTTTAACTAAATGCAAAAAGTCGAATGTCGACTTTTCATAAAATGCAAAAAGTCGACTTTTCGTTTCAACTATAGAACCCTATTTCTTATAAATACTTGATCTTTTTAAATTGTAAAATATTTCAAATAAATTGGCGCACTTATTATTCATTCATTTATATTTCATAAAATTTACTTTAACATTATACCAAAATTTTACTTAATTGAGTGACACTTTTTTTCATGTCGTTTTAAATATTTATTACCTGTAAAACCCATATTACAAATTTTACATATGATATCACGAATATTAAGATGACATTTTACATGAGAGTTAAGAGCATGCAAGTACATGAATCCTTTTTTACATATGTGACATTCGTAACGAAAGCGATTTTCATGACGTAACACATGAACAGCATGATGGTTACGACTTCTAAATCCTTCACCACATACAGAACATAGGAATGGCTTTACACCAGTGTGAGAAGTTAAATGATAATCCAATTCTGCTTGATAAAGATATCCTTTGCCGCATACATTACAGTAACAGTTGTAAACTTTTAAGTGACGTTTTTTATGAATTCTATATTTATCAAATTTAGCAAATGTCATTTCACAAGATGTGCACTTAAAGGCCGGAGTCCCCTTATGTTCAGCCAAATGTTGATAGTAGGAATCATATTTTGTTATAATTTTATTACAGATCGAACATAAAAATGGTCCTTGACTTTCGCTGACAAATTACAGTTTCGTATATAAATCAGATTCAGGTATGAATTCTTTATTTTCCAATTTACATATTAATTCCTGAATCGATCGGTATACTTAAAGGTGGGTATTGGACCAATATTTTTGTATGTTACAAACATCAGCACAAACGTATAATACCCTCCCCACTATAGTGGTGTAGGGTATAATAAAATTAGTTGTCAAAGTTTGTTTTGAAAATTGTTAACATTGTTTATGCCGCCATTTTTAAATTGTTTTGCAATTTGTTAAAATTTGTGAAAAGTTGAAAAAATGAATTAAAAGTGGTTTAAAAGTGTTATAAATTGTATAATATATAATATAATTAAATCCTTAATATTTTCAACTTAAAAGTAATATTTTATATTTATGTTTTGTTAACTTTGTTGTTAAAGGAAATGTTCTTAAATTTTATTTTGACACATTCTTGGATTATTCCAAAACAAAATACATGTGTTTGTTGTAGATGTTGTTGTACAACAAGAGATGTCGCTACTTTATTAATTTACTTTGGTACCAAGCGCATAGGGCTTGGGCATCCTTGGTTTGGATGGTGTTGGCGTCATTGCGTTATTTTTGTTTTTGTTTTTTTTGTGTTTTTCGTTATGTATGTTTAGATGTCTGTTGGTTTAGAAGCCTTGTGTATTTTGTGTATTATTTCGTTTAGCTTTGTTGTTGTTGTTCTTTTTGTTTAGCTTTTGATGTAATAATAATGTAGTCGGGAAGGGCATATAAGATTCGGCACAGCCGAATATAGCACTCTTACTTGTTTTTGTCTGCGTTTAGTTTTTCCTAGCAGAAATGTAACTTTATTTTGGTTTTGCTACTGCCAGTTGTAGTTTTATTTATTATTTTTTAGCAATATTGTTGCTCCAATTTGTAAATAAACATATGTAGGTATGTATGTAAGTACACTGACAGTTTGATGCAGCGTTGCGCGTTCATATTATTCTAATTACGAAGATTTTCGGCAATTCACACGTACACAACCCGATTATAAATAAAACTCATAGCAAGAGCGTAAAAATTGCAAAAATTTGTAAAAACAACAACAATGTTTTCAAACAAGAGAATATTTTGCAAAAAACTCGTACACGCCAAAAGCTTTTGAGGAATGCATAATATTAAAAATACATAAAAACAATATTTTTAATACTTTTTTTAAACATTTTTCATTAAAAGCTTTAATCTTTGTTTAGAAATAAACATTTTTCTCTTTGAATATGCTTTATCTGTAAAATTTACAATTTTACTTCATATAAAATTTTATCATAGCAAGCGTAACTAGGAAATCTTTTTTCTTTGTGTTTTTTAGTATTTTCTTACCACTACAATAACAGTTTCTCTTTCTGCGCTTGGCTGGTTTGATGACATTTCATGAGCTCAAATTTAGTATTATACTTCACATTTGTACGCATGTATATATGAATGTATGTAAGTAAGTAAGTAAGTAAGTAAGGAAGTAAGTAAGTTAGTAAGTAAGTAAGTATGTAAGTAAGTAAGTAAGTAAGTAAGTAAGTAAGTAAGTAAGTAAGCAAATAAATAAATAAGTAAGTAAGTAAGTAAGTAAGTAAGTATGTATGTATGTATGTATATCGATGATATTCGACCTATAATATCCTGTACTGATTGACATATTAATTATTAAAATATAGTTTAAATATTCTCATAGTTTCTGTATGATAAAATATTACCTTGATATTTGTTTGTTTTTATACCCTTCACCTTCGTGAGAAGGGTATATATAAATTTGTCATTCCGTATGTAATTTTTATAATATAATTTTCCGACCCCATAAAGTATATATATTTTTGGTCCTTATTGGTAGCGGAGTTGATTAAGCTATGTCCGTCTGTCTGTCCGTCTGTGTGTTTGTTGAAATCAGTTTTTAGAGGACCCCAGATATCGGCGAAATCCGAATTTTGAATAATTCTGTTAGACATGCTTTCGAGAAGATCGCTATTTAAAATCAGCAAAATTGGTCCATAAATACCGGAGATATGAGCAAATATCAGAGACAACCTCTGCAAATTTCATCAAAAACTAAGATTTTTTATTCATGCTCAAACAGAAAACAAAATACATAAGCATACGGTAAATTTTTTTATTGTACTCTGTTTATAAAAACAAGGCAGAGCGAGAGCAAGATTAGCAGAACGAGAGCAGAACAAAAGTGTTGTTATTGGCTAGAAACATAAAATTATGTATCTGCCGGTCCACACTAGGAAACTTTTGATTTTGCGTGAGAGAGAAAGAAAAAGAATATCATTTATCTCTCTCGCGGTACGGAGTTTCTCGTACTCGGAAACAGCGTTGCCACTTTGGTTATTATTAACCAAAATTGGTTATTTTTATTTTGCATGTGTACATGTGAATTATTTTTTCGTTTTGGTTATTTTTTCAAACAAATGTACTAAATGCTGTTTGCTTTAATTCTCTTTTTAAAAAGTAAAAAATAAGCAATTCGTATTGTAGTGGTAACTCTGTTAACTGTTGAAACAAATAGTACTTTACTATAAATAATCTACAATCTTATTACAAAAAAATGCATATGTGTATGTCAAAAATTACGCCGTTTTTATGAAATTCTAAGATATATTAACAAGGCGAATTCAGATAAGGTGGTGGCAGTTCTGCAACAACAACATTTCCCATGTATTTTGTTTTTGCTTTTGGTTTTCGTAAATGTCAAATACCATATGTACGAAGAATTCATTTGATGAAAAATTTTTGTAAAATGTTTATATTATATTAAAAATAAAGATTAAGGTATTAAAATTTGTGAGGAAAATATATTCTGAATTGAATAATGTTTGTTTCCATCGAAAAACTCTATTCCGGCAGCTTAATTTGCAAAATTTAAGTAAGTGCCTTAAGTTAAGTAAAACTTAATTTTTTATGAAAAATAAACAAAAAAAAGTACATATTCATGAAAATATTATATTACGAAGGAATGAATACTTGTTGCGAATGTATAATTCTACTCCGGCGGAGTAATTTTCAATATTTGTCCATAATGGTGCAGCCGCGGGACGGGTAAATACCTCATATGGGTTTTGTTATATAAAACGTTCCGGAACAGACTTTTTTCAGTTAATTTTTTTATCAACATAGTGTATATATAAAACAATATTGTTTAATTTGTTAACATTTAATAGATTTCAAAATTAAGCCATAACGTAGAAGCCAGTTGCCGCCAGCCGGGTAAATACTTCGTATGCGTTTCTTAATATTAAGTGTTCCGGAAGAGATTTTTTTTAGTTAATCATGTTATCTACACAATTTTTATATAAAATATAAAACAATATTTTGTAATATGTTAACATTTAATAGAAAAATATTTCTCTTAAATAACATATTTGTATACATACCAATTATGCCATTATTTAAATAAAATGATATTTGTTTACGAGATGTTTGGTATTTTCAGATTTCTTACATAAATTATTCAAAATATTAACGAAGTTTTTCTCTGTTTAACGGACATTTTTAAATATAAAAATGTAAGCAATAACAAACTTTGACAGCTAGGAAAACCAGGCGAATTAAGAAAAAAATTATCAGCTGATTGATTAACACTACCTTATATGAATTCGCCTTGATATATTAATTATAAGGTAGTGTCGTCGGCGAATTTAGAAAAACAGAGCGAATTCATTTTATTTTTTATATATAGAGTTTGACAGTATGCCAATACTTAAAAGTGCCAGTACGCTTTCAAACTACAAGTAAAAACCAAAAGTGTAATAGCAAAAAACAATCAGCTTGATTAGTTTATAATAAAACTGCAGTTGTAATTCAGGTCTGAGTTGGGGAACAACTCTCGCGTCATCGTTTTTATTTTTTAAGGACGGTCAGGCTTGTGCTTGTTGCTGGGCTTTCGACAGAATTACTATTTTATAGAAAAAATATTTTTCTTAAATAACATATTTGTGTACATACCAATTATATACAATTTAAGGGTTTAAGAGATATAATTTAAATAATGATGTGGACAAAAGTTAAATAATTAAACTAAAATATTTTTTTAATTTTATTTATAACTTAGTACTTTCATTAAGTTTTATAACACCCATAATGTCTACTATAAGAAAAATTTAACTTCAGTCAAATTGGTTTATATTTGTAGATTTGTAAAGCTTCAATATATTTTTAACATCACCTTAATAATTCTCACCATTTTAGTGGGGAGGGTATGTTGGGTCTTATACCTACCTTAAAGTATACTAATCGGCTAATTTACTAATTTAGCTATGTACGTCCGTCCATGTAAACCTTGTAATAAAACTAAAGGTCGCAATTTTGAAGATAATTCAATGAAATTCGGTACATGATATTCTATTGAAAATGGTTAAGATCGGTCCATTATTTCACCTGGCTCCCATACAACTGTACTCCGAATAGGGCTTGTAAAAATTGTAATCAAACTATAGGAACGGCAATTTTAGAGATAATTCAATGAAATTTGGCACATGTACTTCTATTGTACCGTTGACGAAGTCTGTTGAAAATGGTTAACATCGGTTTATTAATTTACCTAGCCCCCATACAACTGAACCCCCCAATAGAGTTTGTAATCAAACTACAGGTCGAAATTTTGGAGATAATGCAATGAAATTTGTCACATGATATTTTATGGTACTGTAGACAAAGCCTATTGAAAATAGTTAACATCGATCCATTATTTCACCTAGGCCCCATACAACTGAGCCCGCCAAATAGGGCTTTTAAGTTCAAAATTACGTTTAATATACTCGTATCTCGACAAAAGCTGCAAAACCAAGTTCCATACTAGCCTTGATGACCTTGATGAACTTTATAATTATAGGGCTTCATGTAATCCTAGCCCCTATAAAAAGCTTCCATCAAAATTTTACATAAATATAAACAGTTTTATTAAACAATAAATGGCTTAAGTATATCTGATGCAAGGTGCAATTCGACATAAATGCTTTATTATGAAAACTAAATTACATTTTATTCGTATACAGATGTAGGGTTTTATATGGTCGGCCTCGCCGACCAGTTTAAAAAATAAATATAATTTTTCATATAAAATTATTTTGTTACTAACTTTTTGTACCCTTCGTTGCCCGGGATTTTAAATGATTTATAATATTAAATCTATAGATCATAGTCCCACATTTTTATTTATACTAGAGTTTGCCCCGCGGCCGAAATTCGACCGGAACCATTAAAGGAAAGATATATAAAGATAGATATATATACATACATATGCTCCAAAAACCATATTTTCGTAGTTGAAATGTATGTCAAAAAATTATTTCATTTGCTATTATCAATGAGTATAACTTGCTTTGATCAACGTATTCTTTAAGAAAATGTGATACATTTCAGTTTAATCCTGAAAGAAGTATAAAATCTAAGTTTTCAAATTTATTTGAACTTTTTTAAAAGCAAAAACAACGAAATTTTAATTTTTTTATCAATAAATTGCTTAAATATTTTGGATTTATGGTAATATTCAACATAAAAGTTTCTTAATAAAAAATAAAAATGTTAAAAATATACTCATGGTGTAAGGTATTATATGGTCGACCATGCCCGACTATACTTTCCTACTTGTTTTTCTATAGAAACTATAGTTAAAAAAATAGTCAGCTGTTCAAGTGATGCTACTTTATTAATTTACTTTGCTTGGTACTCTTTTGTTTTTGTAAATGCGCTTAGCTATAGACAGTGTGTTTTCTATACACTTATATGCGATTAACAATAGCAATACGTTGTTGTTGTTCTTAACAGTATACAAGCAAGAGTAAAACAACAACACTTTCTTATTCATTGCTGGTAAACATTGACGAGACGTAGATTTTGTTTTTGTTTATCGTAAAAAAATTGTTTTAAAAAGCACTTGGAAAAAATTTGTGTTAGTTTTAAATTTCAGACTTACATTATTCGCATTAAAATTATTGTACAATAACTCACAATCTACTCTCATATAATTGAAAACGTTTTAAATACTTTTTTCTATTCATTAAAAAATATATTTGCAAAACAAAAAGGAAAATTATTTTATTTTAACAAAAAATGCAAATCATATTTTATTGCTGTGTATTTTTTTGTTTTTTGGATTTATGCGAATAATGTAAGTTCAGAGGTCTCGGATTTTTGCTCATATCTCCGTTATTTACCGACCGATTTTGCTGATTTTAAATAGCGATCTTCTCGAAAGCATGTCTAATAGAATTATTGAAGATTCGGATCTCGCCGATATCTGGGTCCTCTAAAAACTGATTTCAACAGACAGACAGACGGACATGGCTTAATCGACTCCGCTATCTATAAGGATCCAGAATATATATACTTTATAGGGTCGGAAAATTATATTATAGAAATTACAAACGGTATGACAAACTTATATATACCCTTCTCACGAAGGTGAAGGGTATAATAACATCAATACTCGCCATATTAGTTTAACAAATTTGAGTGTGCACTGCTAAAGCACAAAAATATATTTGTGTTGGCCTGCAATTATGTCTGTCTGCTACTAGAAATTGCAAACACGAGTTGCAGTTTTTATATTAATACGAATATATATGACTGCAATTTTTAGTAGCAAAGTGTTACAAAATTGATAAAGTTTCATATTAATTTTATAGTCACATACAAGAAAGGTAGTGCAACATATTTAATCGCTGGATATAACTAAATAAAATTTTGAAATCCAAGTGAAATGAATAATACTTAAAATTGAATTCAATTGTATTAATAAAATAAGTATGAATTTATAGTCGGGCGTAGCCGACCATATGATACCCTACACCAGTCAGTATGTATGTTAAAAATGGGGAATATTTAAAAAAATAAAGCATTTGATTTATTTTTTAACTTAATTTCGGAATATTTTTATTCAAAGGGGAGTTGGGCAAAATATGGCCCTATCCTGATAAAAGTTGGTGGGGAAGTTAAGTCTACTTCAATATTATTTATGTAGAATTTAAAAGTGTTATTAGTGTTTGTAAGTGAATTTTCACCTTTAAGTCATTTTCTGAAGGGGAGTTTGTATGGGGGCTAGGGTCAAATGAAGTCCGATCATTACAAAAATCGGTAGTGTCATATAAAGTTCTATAAACCTCCCCACTAAAGTGGTGTAGGGTATAATTAATTTTATTAATACAATTAGATGACTTAATATATCCAGAACTTACAAAAAAAGTTTGACGTTTTTTCCATCTACTTATTTTTGTGAGCAAATTTTTATCTTATTCATGTGCCAATGACTTAGCGGCATTTTAAATGTCAAAATTTATGGTCTAACTGTTAGTATCTAAACATGTCGTATTGTAAAACTCCTATAGAATAAAGGTGACATGTTTTGCTGTACTGTTATCTCTCATTTAATTTAATTCGATGTTGCACTACGCAGGGTTGTATTTCTGTTAGATCCTTTATTTTATTTATAACACACGAAACTTCCGTCACATAAAATTATATAATTTCTAAACCTTCTTTAATTCTCTCGTATAAGAAAATAAATCAAACACCAAATTTTTATAAGATCGGTCCATAATTTATCCTAGCTCATCGATAAAAATAGTATATGGAATTAAGACAAAATTTAATATAAATGGTATATTAAAAAACTATGGTCTGCCATTCCCTATTATTCGTTTTAATTAAGTTTTTATTATTAAAAGAACTTCTCTAAAAATAAAAATAAATAAAAAATATTAAAAGAATGGTTAATTTATCATAAAATAAATTTATCACATTTTATAAAAATTAGTATAAACATTTTTAAAATTTGTTAAAAAAAATAAACATGCAGGTAGTTGTATTGAAAAAAACATGAGAAACATTTTAATAAAACTTGGCAAAACACTTTAATTTTTAATTTTTGTAAAATAAAATGTTTATTATACCCTTCACCTTCGTGAGAAGGCTTTATATAAGTTTGTCATTCCGTTTGTAATTTCTTTAAAATAATTTTCCGACCCTATAAAGTATATATATTCTGCATAATACACCGGCGTATAGAGAGGCAGATGAAAAAAATCACCACTACACACACACTACTTATATTTTTTCAATAAAATTGCACAGAAAAAAATATTTGCCTATTTTCAGTTTTGAAGATTAAATTGCACTATTTTAAATTGGAAATATTTACATATAAACAAAATATAATCAATGGACATACGAATGATAATTTCTTCACATAGAAAGAACATTTCAATTTAAATGTACAAAAAAAGTATCAAATAAGAATGATATTTACTTTCATTGTTATGCATTCTATAGAATTATTTAGGGTGTATGTTGTTTTTGTAAAATATGCTCTTGTTTTTGAAGTTGTTTGTTGTTTTCAATTTCTAAAACAAAGCGACATCAACCTACTTTGTTGAATGCTGCCAAGCAACTAAATAAAATATTAGTATTTTTTGACGCTCTTCTTGAGAAGTTCGTATACGATCGTGCTGTATATATGTAAACTGCAAAAAATCTTCGTATTCAGAACAATACTAGCGCCGACGTCTGTTCTGGATCCTTATAGATAACGGAGTCGATTAAGCCCTGTCCGTCTGTCTGTTGAAATCAGTTTTTAGAAGATCCTAGATATCGGCGAGATCCGAATCTTCAATAATTTTGTTAGACATGCTTTCGAGAAGATCGCTATTTAAAATCAGCAAAATCGGTCGGTAAATAACGGAGATATGAGCAAAAATCCGAGACAACCTCTGAAAATTTCATAAAAAAATGTAATATTTTTTCATGCTTTGTGAATTCTGTTCGTATATTTGGGTGTAGGTTGGTGTTATTGCGTTGTTTATTTTGTTTTTCATTTGTTCAATTCAATTGTATGTCAGCAGCTGCTACAATAGTCATAACAATGTTGTTGGTATTTTCTATGCAAAAGTTCTATACAACTCTACGACAATTTTTCATATGCTTTTCGAATTTCGTAAGAAAATTCTGTGTTGTCAATTGTTTATTTCAGCATATAAATAAAAAATCCAATCGAATTTGGAATAAAAAACGATAAAGTGGTAACACAGAAATTACAAACAAACAGCTGTTTACCAAAACAAAAATAAAATTTTATTAAAAACTGTTTATCTATTAGTTTAAAATGTGGAATAATGAAAATAATAGAATTTTAAATACATAAAAAGAAATTAATTTGATTTATTTTGCTCGTTTAATTAGTTTAATATTATTTGTTTTTTTACTTTTGACATTGTTTGTTTTGATTGTTCTTTTATTGTGAACATAAACTTATGACTTGCTACAAAAATCTGTTCAAAATCACTGTTACTACACTTTAGTAGATACAATATACAACTTGATTGTGAATTGAACAATTATGTATGTTTAGATGTCTGCTGGTTTAGATTCCTGGTGTATTTTGTTTTTTATATCGTTTAGTGTTCTTGTTGTTAATTTTGTTTTGCTTTTGGTGTAATAATAATGTAGTCGGAAAAAAATTTTAAAAAGATAATATGTTTAAAATACACTATGGTGAAGGGTATATAAGATTCGGCACAGCCGAATATCTTGTTTTTATGTACCTACGTGATTTTGTTATTAATTATTAGAATTAAATGCTGAATAAAATTATTATTCTTTTGTTATGATAGGGAGTAGGATGCAATTTTTGTATTGTAAATAAATTAAAAAAAATGTTTTCGACCATATTCCTAGCAAATTAATTGTTTGTAGTTAGAACTATACAGATATTTTTATATACCTCTAAAATAGCTCTTTAGGAATAAAAGTGAGAATTTTAAAAGCTTATATTTCATGTAATTAAATAAAGTACATTATTTCAGTATAGCAACAAGCCATAAACATTGATATATGAGATGTTACTGTTCACTGTTTTGTTTACATTCAAATTAATGTTTTGCAAAAAACAATGGACTAATTGGTTATATTAAAATTTTAATTAATACCATGATGTCTTATATATCACTAGATAGACAAACATTAGTGCAATACTTAATAACCGATTTTTAATAATTTTTTTTTCTAAAATACTACGTTTCTGAACAATTTTTTTTTCGCTCATTTGAATAAGTTCGTCATCTTTAATTGACAAAAACAACAACAAATTGCATTTTTCATGAAATTTTTTTATTTTCATAAACATTTAACAAGGTTTTAGAAAAGATTTACTAAGGAACATAAACAAATTTTTTTTATTTATAAAAAGTTTATAAACAACAACAAATTGCATTTTTCATGAAATTTTTTTTATTTTTATAAACATTTAACAAGGTTTTAGAAAAGATTTACTAAGGAACATAAACAAATTTTTTTATTTATAAAAAGTTTATAAAACAAAAGTTTCATACAAAATCTAATTTATAAACCATTTATAAAATAAAAATACATCTCCCATATGAATTAAATGTAAAATATTGTTTGTCTAGGTAAATATAGAAATAGATTTACAAATATTGCATAAATTACTTCAATATACATCTGGACATTTTGGAGGAAAAAGGACGGACTTTCATCTGGGGAGCTTGAAGCCATCTCAGGCTCAGGTTGCAGCTTCTGCTGTTGCTTCGGTGGCCCCTGCTGCTGTTTCGAAGGTTGTAGTTACTCCACCGGTGGTACCTAAACCGGAGACATGGTCTGTAATGGTTAAGGGGGAGGGTGTTCCTACTGAACAGGTGGTTGAGAAGGTGGTCACGGAGGTTGGCCCCACATTAGGGGTCCGACTCGTGGTGGTGTAGCCGTTATTAATACTCCATCGGTGGCTGAGCGGGAAAAGGTTGCTGCGATTTTGAAGGTTGGCTTGGAGATGTCCGTGAGCCAAAAACTGGGCCATAGAGTTGTGGTCCAGCTCGCTCATTTTAAGCTGTCTGTGGACGAATTTATGGAGTAGCTTTATGCTATGAACAGCTTTTATTGTTGAATGTTGGACGCCGTTACATTAAATGGTTTAGTTTAATAGTTCGTCCGCAGGATGCTGTGCCATCTTGCAACCGTTGTGTTGGCTTTGACCATATCGTTAGGAACTGGAGTTTTAAGGACGAGGTTTGCCGGCTTTGCGGACATACTGGCAAAGGTATGGCCCGCTGTTCGAATGCGATCCATTGTATGAATTGTGCCTTTAAGGGCTTGTCAGCTGCTCATTATATGCATTCGATGTATTGTCCTGTTTACAGTTCGTTGGTGGCGAGAGTGAACGCAAGACACTAAAATGGCTACAAGCAGGATTTTAATTTTGCAGCTTAACTGCCAGCGGGCAGGAGCCATATATTTCGGGTGATCATATCAGGGGGTTGCCGGGTGTTATGTATGTTTTCCTGGATGGAGGGTGCTACTCCTTGCGAGTAGTTATCCAGTAATCACTCTGGGGGTCACTCCGTTCGCTGCTGTAACATTGACGTTACAGCAGCGAACGGAGTGGCATTGACTTCTTTCGACTTTAGGTGGAGGTTTTGTAGTGACTGGGGTGTGAGTAATCACAGTCTCATTGAGATTGGGGTTTCTCTTTGAAGACGGACTGTTGAGACAGACCTGACTCGTACTTGGGGGTGTCGTGACGTGGACTGGGACTTGTACGCGGTATTCTTTAGATCAGTGGCCTCAGAGATGCCGATTAAGGACTTTAAGGGAACTGACGATAGATGACCACACACTAACGATACTTTGTTGAGTCGACGTCGTGAGACTAGATGCAGCAAGGTGAAGTGGTGGACCCGTGAGCTGGATCAGATGCAATTGTTCGTCAGGCGTCTCCGGGAGCGATTCCAGAGGACCAGATGTACTAACGCTGAAGACCTAGTTCAGCGTACTGCTGACTATCGTTCTGCTTTACGTACGTATAAGGACAAGATTGTTAAGGTAAAACAGGAGGAGTGGAGTGACTTCGTACGGGACAACGGGAATGACCCCTGTGGTGCGGTTTATCATATTTGCAGGGGAAGGGGCAGTCGCGAGGATTTGGGATGCCTCCATGTTGGCGATAATGTATTGTCAACATGGGGGGATTGCATGGACTTGTTGTTAGGGGTTTTCTTTCCAAGGGAAGAGGGTGCGGGTTATTCACCTCCTGGGGTAATGCCTGCTCCTCCTGTCTTGGAAAGCTCGGAAATCGTTGACAGTGTCTGTAGGGTCAGGAGTAGGAAGTCGCCAGGTTTTGATGGTATGACTGGAGAGATGTGTAAAAGCATCTGGAAGGCCATACCGGAATATCTGAAGTTGGCCTTTGGGAAGTGTGTTAGTGAGGGCTACTTTCCTGAGGCTTGGAAGCATGCTCGTGTTGACGTTTATCGGGGCATCAGCCTCTTTCCAGTATTTGGTAAAGTACTTGAAAGGATGATGGTGTTTCGACTTAAGGAAATTCTGTAAAAATAATTTAATTAAGTAAAGAGTTCTACACAGAACCTAAAATTTACCTAAATACTGCAAAATGGGGTGTAAATATGAAAAAAAATGTTATTATACAGCCAGCTAAAATTGTATTCCAGAATACATATTTGTTCGTTAATTTGCGCAAATTTTGTATAAATATCTTAATTAAGGAATGAGTTATTCATATTTTCTTATATCGTTTTGTTGTTTAGGTGTGGTAATTATGAAGAAATTTTGGTTAAATTAACTAATATTTTTTATTCATTATAACTAATTGAGATAGTTATTTTTTTAGTTGTTTTAAAGAAATTTCTTCAATTTATCTAGTTCTCGTTAATAAAATTTTTATTCGTAATGAAGAATTTTTCTTCATTTTTTCTACCCTATTTTAGTTAATACTAAATCCCAGTGAACATTTTCTTTCACTATCTGAGTCAATGTTTATATAAATTATAAACCGTAAAGTATATTTGAGCAATTTCTCTAAATTCGTGTAATTTATTTTTACTATTTAAAAAGTTACATATAGTTCTTATATATCTTCTATCTAAATATTTAAAAGAGTTGCGTTACTGACTGATATTTTGAAATGTATTTTTGGGAGTGATTTTTGGAAATTCAAATTTTTAATTGGTAAAAAGGGTAATTTGGTAACTTAATATCTCCTAAACTAAAAGAGATTCAATAAAAACGTTACACTTATCGTTGTTTATTTAAAAAATAAGCTGACAGGTACCTGGTATTTTTGGAAATGATGTTCATTTTAGGAGTAAATCGGTAGAAACTGTATTTTGGTACTTTTTGAACATTATGTACCTTTTTAACCAGTGAACATAGAAATAAAATCTATATCACATTCGTACCTTATTGAGAAATTACGAATATAAGTTTTTTGTTTTTTATATATTACGTCGTCATTTTAATCCGATCGTTACATATGATATATGAATATTTCTGGCTTGGCTGTAGCTACATTTCACGATTTTTAAATTAGACGTAACATTCCATGCCCGACTTCTGATATATGGGATCATTCTCCAAAATCTGAAAAATATTCATTCTCCAATCTCTAAAAATAAATAAAAATATTAAAAGAATGGTTAATTCATCATAAAGTAAATTTATCACATTTTATAAAAATTAGTATAAACATTTTTGAAAATTGTTAAAAAATAAACATGCAAGTAGTTGTATGGAAAAAGCATAAAAACATTTTTATAAAATTTAGCAAAACACTTTAATTTTTCATAGATTTTTGTAAACTAAAATGTTTATTTTTTATGTACCTACGTGATTTACGTTATTAATTAATAGAATTCTGAATAAAATGATATTTCTTTTGTTAAGATAGGGAGTAGGATGCAATTTTTGTATTGTAAATAAATTTAAAAAAAATTTTTTTCGATACACTCTAATGTATATTCCAAAAACGATTTTCCTTTTTTAGTTTAATTTGTTAAAGTCCTTTCTAATAAGTCCTATACTTAATAATACATATTCCCAGATATTCTTTTTTAGTTTATTTTGTCTGTGGAATCTTATATAAATATCATATTTAAAACACACAAGTTTGAATGGAATATAGGAGTTATTAGAAAGGACTTTAACCTATTTAATTTTAGTTGTATTTAGTTAGATCGAGGTCTTTTGTGCTGTGTTTTTATTTATGTTTATCAATTTTTATATATATTAATGTTAATGGAATATTAATGCATTAATTTTATTGCTTATTTAACGCTAATGTAAAATTAATGCACTAAATTAAGATATATTTAATGTTAGTGCAAAATAAATGCATTAATTTCAAAAATATTTAATGTTAATTAAAATTAATGCATTAAATTCAAAACTATTTAATGTTAATGGAAATTTAATGCATTAAATTTTAGAAATTTAATGTTAATGCAATAATTTTTACATTAAATTAATTTTTTTTAATTTAATGTTAATGCAAAATTAATGGAAATCAAACATAAACAAATTATTCTTAGAAAATTAAGTAACAATAAAACAATTTCAAATTTAAATTAATGTATTAACTTTGTTACTACTACAATCAATATTTGTGGAAATTTTATATAAGTGCTTTTGAATAAACTAACAAAGATCCTTTTGGATATTCTAAAAAATATTTTGAAACAGATATCAATTGCATTTAATGAAGAATACATTCGATATTTTATGCCATCAAAATAAATCACGATTTCTGTTGGTTCTAATATTGTACAAGAAATTAAAAACAACAGCTGAATTTTAAGGCTTGTTTGATATTTTTCCATCAATTCTTCTTCACAGGCGGCTACTGTGTTTCCATCCATAAAAAAAGCTTCGATGAGAGTCTCGTATGGTAAATCTAGTTCATATTCTTTCCATTTGAAACATTAAACGTTTTTGTTGACGGTACCAAAAGACTGAAACTGAAAAAATAATAATACAACGACCAAAGTAATAGCAAAATTATTTTTAAAGTTATTTTAGATAAAATAAACACTTACATTCTATTATGTTATCCACTAGCATTTTGTACCCGGCGTTGCCTGAGATTTTAAATGATTTATAATATTAAATCTATAGATCAATTCATATTGCCTTTGCTTTTTACTCCTGAAATTAATATGTCGAAATTAAAATCTACATTCAAGCTATATAATTGAGAACAACTTTCACAAAATTTACCAAAACCACACATTTTCTACCTTTTAAAAATTCTTTGGTTTTGAGTAGTAAAAAATTGCCTTTAAAACTAGCAACAAAGCAATAAAAAATATTAATACTTAAGATTTTATTTTACTCAATGTAGTAAGGTTTAATTACATATCTACATAAAATTTTGACAGATCATACTACTAGTGTGCTAGTGTGAAGGGGCTTTAAAATAAATATTTATTGATGTAGAGAAAAAGTGTGTATTAATTTTTCATACCCGTGAAGTTAACAAACTTTGTGGCAAACTTTTTTGTTTTTCACTCATTTTGCAGAGAGAATAAATAAAAATCCTCTCTGAGAAATATGTGCAGACGAAAATTGAGTGTTTTCGGCTTTGCAGACACAATTTTCAGTGCTGCCAAGTTATTGTACATAAATTTAGTACAAAATTCATATATAATTATGTGTTGTACGTCAATTTACACTGAATATCCACTCTTCTTCTTTTTTTGAACATAGGAGAGGATTTTCGGCTTTTAACAAACTTTTCATATATTTTCAACAAACTTTATATGTGAACTAAAATTATTTAAAACAAAAACTAACAATTATTAAATATAATCATAAATAAATACATTTATAAGTTAGAGCCAAAAAGTAATATTTGATTTTAATTTTGTTATTGTTCAAAATAACTTACAATTGTTAAAAATAATAAGAAAAAAATATTTTTTGATCATAAGGGTCCAATTTTTACTTTGTGCCAAAAATCGTAATATGGGGATCTATAGAGGGAGGTCCGGCCAACATTTCCTCATATTTAGTTTTCACGTTTACAGATAGGCATCGGAACAAAATTTTCAAAAAACTGTTTTTGGACAAAATCATTCAATTTGTTTTTGGACCATAAGGTAGGGTGGTCCGGCCTACATTTCCTCATATTTAGTTTTCATGTTTACAGATAGGCCTCCGAACAAAATTTTCAAAAAACTGTTTTTGGACAAAATCACTCACAAAATTTTTTCTGCATTACATTTTAATATACGAGTGATTAACATTGTATATGAGAACAGAAAATTATAATATAAAAAAATCAAGTGTGCTGTAATTTAATCAACAAAAAATTTTTCATTTATCGAAAAATATTTTTTGGATCAACATTTTTTCAATGTTTAGATGAATTTTAAGCAACATTTGTTGCTTAAAATTAGGAACATGATCTAGTAATGATTGGAGTGGCCTTATGCTTATGAATGAATTTGTAGAAACATGTATTTGGGTAGCATTTTTTAAAAAAACATACATATTTAGATACTTCTTAATACACATGTATTTTAAATAGAAAGTTGTTGTAGAGATTTTTTGATATACTTGTGTTCCAGCTAGGAAGGTGCTGTAGAAACAATTTTACTTACTAGGTATATCGGGAAGAATGTAGGAATAGCTACTTTTCCATACACAAGTATATTATTAAAAAAGTATAATCTACACACAATATCGCAAACCAAGTATATCAGTTAGTGTGTCATTTTCAAGCGGCCATACCCTGTGTAAAGTAAGCCAGAGTGTGTGTAAGTTTGTAAGCACTTTCGAATACAAAATAAGCAACACAATATCAATGTAGTAAGCTATAAATTTTCTGTTGGGAATTTTATAAAATTTATATTTTTTAAATACACTATTGTGAAGGGTGTATATAGCTCTCTTACTTGTTTCAGTTAAAACAGTTGAAATAATCTAAATAAGTTGCAAAAAATAGAAATAGAATAGAAAAACTCCAGAAAAAATACATAGTTTTCCACACAACCCATGAGGTACTATGCGATGTGCGTTGCCAATTATTTAATATGGCTGGCATCCCCAATAGGCCTAAATACCATATTTGTTTACAATTGCATTGCATTGTTATCACAGATATTGCTACAATATATGTACATATGACTATTTATGTGAATAATAGATTTATACAAGTTATCAATAAGACGGTTAACCTCTTTATAAAATTTAATATTTACATAATAATTATTAATTCGTTTAATATCTATATTGACAATATATTTTGTTCAATAATTTTGCAACGATCAGATTCACTATTCTTATGTTTATGTGCGCAATTTGAACAAATATAATATTCGCAGTCATTGCATACACAAATATCCTCATTTTTTCTGTTAAAACCTCCACAATGGCAACAAAATCTTGTTTTGTCACCTTGATGCTTCAACAACAATTTTTTCATATCATTTCTAAAAATATTTGGTTGATTTAATTTTATTAAAGGTTCATTTTTTAGAATTTTAGAAGCATACATTAAAACAAATATTCCACAACTAGAACCATCATTTTGCAAATCTCTTTCCAGTATTGGTCGGTATTGCCATAAACTTTTGTTATTTTCAAACGTGCTTATAAAACAATTATAAAGCCGTTTTCCTTCACCTTCACTTGGTAATGAATTTACATATATAAATTCATGTGAAGAGAATTTAAGAACACATAAAGTGTAATGACCTGAACACAAAATAGGTATAAATATTAATTCAGGTTGATTTTGTATATATAAATTCAACTTGTCAAACTGTATATTATTAGTCTGACAAGGTAAACAATAGCAATCAATTAATCTACTTTCTTTTATTACCGCTAAAAGGCAAGCGTCTAAAACGAAATTTGTTAATTGTTCCATATTGTTTAATGAATCCCAATCGGATGTTTCTAAATAATCATAATACCCCATATTAATTGTATCTGTGGTATTATTAATTTCAGAAAAAAGTAAATCAAATTTGAAAAGAAAGAACGATTCTCTCTTAATCAATGTTTTTCCAAATTTTGATTTTATTTTGTTCTTTTTTATAGAAGTTTTTTTAGGTTTTTCAATATTTTTAAGAATATTTGAAATTTTTTTGCTTTCCTTCGCAGCAAGCAACATTTTAGGTCGAATATTTTTCTTTTTCTTTGGGTCTGTTTTTCCCCATTGCTCTTCGGGATCAGATTCAAAACTATGTTTTGAATAACTATGATCCGTTTCTATTAACTCAACACTTAAAGCTTGAGAGTTATCTATTTTTTTTTCAATAGGTGTTGAGGTAATATATGAATGTTCTTTTCGTTGTGAGCTTTGAACATCAACTACATTATATTCATTTAAACTTGTGAGTGTATCCTCAATTTCTTTGTCCATTATACCAAACATCTTGTATTTATAACGTAGTTCTTTTAAAGAACTTAAATAGCTTATTCTCATTGTATTAACAAAGACATCGGCTCTCACAGATTTTTCAGGTAAAATTATATTTTTTTGCAAAAAGTAGGTAAATTCTACTGGAGCATTGCTTATATGTTCTCCTGATGGATCAACGTGAATACCCATAACATTTGTCCAAAGAACAATAAAAGCGCCCCAGCAAAAACTTGGTAATGGCAAGTCATTACATAAGTACTTACATTGTAATGACTACAACATACCATTTGAATTACTTAGAAGTTATCTAGTAATTACTTACTTTTATTCTGATGTATAAGTACTTACTTATACTGTATGTACCAAGATTTGTAATGAAAATGGTGCTAACAAAATTCGCTCAAAAGAATTGTAAAAACTCAGTATTATTTATGTAAATTAACATAAAAATTAATACTAATAAGTTAAGGATAGTTGTTTATTCGGTTACATGAGTAGTAGATTCAAATTGAAAATATAAAAGCAATACAATCCTTAAATTAAAAAAAAACTCTAAATATTATTTCCTCATCTAGCTAAAAACTGTCATATGTCTTGTTATAAATATATTGATTATATATTGACTTCATACTTGGCTATATATGAAAAATTTTACCACATCAATATATTTCATTCCATGCATATGGTCCATATGTAATCTGTTTTTGCTGGATTATAAAATAGTGTTATAAAAAGTCCTTTATTTAACTTGCTCGGCTATGCCATGTTTTTTTTAAAAAAATATAATTTTATAAAGAATTTAAAAATTATTTTTGAAAAGTATCCTGAGAAAATTACGTGTTGTGACAAAAATTTTAATATTAAAATATTAAAAAAATTAAAAAATAAAATATAGTGTAATTAATAAAATAAAAGAAATATACCAAGTGAAGATTCGCAAATACATATAAATAAAGTAAGTTCAATTGTTCAATTATGCTCAGTAAACGACAATTTAAAAGAAATGTTAAAAAACAAAAAGAAGATATTTTAAAATTTTTAAATGCACCCCATATTATTACGCCCATTGCTACTGTTTCAAATGACTCCTCTTTATTGCCTAATGAAACAGAAAACTGTACTGACTCTTCTGATTCTTATGATCTTGAACTATCTACAATATCTCCATTGCATTCTGCTGAAACATTGGCTCAAAAATTAAAAGATTGGATCATTGTGCACAAACCAACAGTCGAGTGTACTCAACATTTACTAAAAATATTGAAATCCGAGAATTTAAGTGTACCTAGTTCAGTTCAGGGCCTTTTAGGTAAAAATGATCAATGCAACGAACGAACAACATCTCCCGGAAAATATATACATATTGGTCTGAAGAAACAACTCGGAAAAATAACATGGTTATTAGAAAAACGGAAAATAGAAGAAGTTTCAATTGACATTGGCATTGATGGATTGCCTATCTTTAAAAGCTCAGCTATTGGTTTATGGCCAATATTAGGCCGTTTGGTAAATATTCCAGAGTGTAGTGTTTTTCTGATAGGTTGTTATGTTGGCAAACAGAAACCAGTAGATGTTAATTGCTATTTGCATGATTTTGTTTCTGAATTCATGGAATTGAAGGAAGAAGGATTTGAATATAATGGAAAAAAGCTTAAAGTTAAAATACGAGCATTCATCTGTGACGCTCCAGCAAAAGCTTTTATATGTGGAATCAAAGGACATATGTCTCTGATTGGATGTCCTAGATGTATACAGATTGGATCAAGAATAGATAATGTAAACACGTTTTTAACAAGTGTTGGTGAAAAAAGAAGTGATGTAGATTTTCAACTTCGAACATTCAAAGATTTTCATCAACCAATGCATTTAGAGTTCCAAATGAAACTAGAAACTCTAGGTATTAAAATGGTGTCTCAATTCCTAATTGACTCAATGCACCTCATTGATCTTGGTTTAACTAAGAAAATATTGACGTCTTTGATAAACAAAAAGACTATTAACCCGGTATCACAATCTTCAATCCAATTAATATCAGAGAATCTTGTTACATTAAGTGATCATATACCACGTTAATTCTCCAGAAAGCCGAGAAGTTTATCCGAGATTTCACGATGGAAAGCCACCGAATTTAGGCAATTCGTGTTATACACGGGTATCGTGGTTTTAAAAGATAATGTTCCAAGCGAGATTTATGACCATTTTCTGTTAATACATTGTGCTTATAGAATTTTAATAACTTCTGTTGACAAAGCAAATATTGAAAAAGCCGAATGCATGATCAAGGAAATTGTGGAAACATTTCCAGTAATTTACGGCAGATTGAGTGTAACTTATAATGTTCACAATTTGTTACACCTTGTAGATTGTGTACAAGAATTTGGCAAATTGGATTCATTTTCAGCCTACAGTTTTGAAAGTTATATGTATAAAATAAAAAGAAGTTTAACAAGTAAGAGTGCTATATTCAGCTGTGCCGAATCTTATTTACCCTTCACCATAGTGTATTTTAAACATAATTGATCTTACAGTCTAGTTAATAAAAACATTAAAAAAATTTGAGTCGATTTAAGCCGAATGTTTCGGCGGCGGCTCAAGCAACTAAATATAGTTCGGCGGCGGCTAAGCTCCGACTCGAAGCCGGTCGACTTCGACCTCTGATTCATTGCTGGTAAACATTGACGAGACGTAGATTTTGTTTTTGTTTATCGTAAAAAAAATTGTTTTAAAAAGCACTTGGAAAAAATTTGTGTTAGTTTTAAATTTCAAAAAAGTTTTAAATTTGCATAAAAATTATTGTACAATAACTCACAATCTACTCTCATATAATTGAAAACGTTTTAAATACTTTTTTCTATTCATCAAAAAATATATTTGCAAAACAAAAGGGAAAATTATTTTATTTTAACAAAAAATGCAAATCATATTTTTTTGCTGTGTATACTTTGTATGTTTGAATTCCAAACATACAAAAAAATACACAGCTGAATAAAACCAAATACATCTACACCCACGTGTACATATTTTTCTATGTACAGTGTTTTTGTTGCTTTTTTAACAATTTTTTGATGAAATTTTCAGAGGTTGTCTCGGATTTTTGCTCATATCTCCGTTATTTACCGACCGATTTTACTGATTTTAAATAGCGATCTTCTCGAAAGCATGTCTAATAGAATTATTGAAGATTCAGACATCGCCGATATCTGGGGTCCTCTAAAAACTGATTTCAACAGACAGACAGACAGACGGACATGGCTTAATCGACTCCGCTATCTATAAGGATCAAGAATATATATACTTTATAGGGTCTGAAAATTATATTATAGAAATTACAAACGGAATGACAAACTTATATATACCCTTCTCACGAAAGTGAAGGGTATAAAAATGCCAAAGCATTTAACTCAACAATTACATAATATGTTTTATGAAGATTCTATTATTCTCCCAGTGCCATTTCAAGGCTTCAAATTCAAAAATGGTAATATAAAAGCTTTTGTTAATTCTAAAGGATATTTTTCAAGCTGCTCTCCAGACAATGTCTGCTTAATGAAGAACAAACTATTTTTAAAAATAACACGGATTTTAAACAAAGACTTATTTGTTGCCAAAAGCTTTTTAAATGTTGAGAATTTTTTCAACTCCCCATTGAATTCGACTTATCTCGATATAGTTTTTGCACAAAATATATTGACTGAAGAAGGAACATATAATTTAAAAGACATTCTTGCAAAAGTTGTGCAACTTCCTTGTAATAATGGATTTGTATTAATTCCAGAACTACACGGTTGCTGAAAATATTTTATCAAATTATAAAAATGTCAAAACAAAAGAAATTAAAACTAAATGAAACAACTGATGGTATACTGGCCGATATATTATCAAAAGTAACTAATATTCAAGAAGAAGTGAAAGAAATTAAAGGTTAGTATATGAGAGCTATTTATATTTTAACAATTACTTATCAAGAATATTAAATAATAACTTTAAAATTTATTAATTTAGCACACATCATACAAAACAAAAGTGAATCAACAAATCAAAATCATCTTATTGGTAAGTTAAATACCAATATACATATATTGATTTTGACATTCCGTTTATAACACCTAAACGGCCTAAACGAAATAGGCAAAATCAGCCCAGCATTTGAAAATTACAATATTTTAATGTTGGGTATATAAAATTCGCTATAATCCAATATAACACTCTTACTTGTCAATATTTATGTTTTTTCAGATAAAATTGTTAATCAAAATCTAAATGTTGGAAACATTTTGGCGGAACAAACTGTGGCACTCAAATCAACAATAACTTCTCTTTGGAACAATCCAAAACATTTAGAGCGTTTTCCAATAGAAACCGATGATGCATTACAAGATTGGGAAAATTACATAAATGATGAAAATAAAAGTGGAATGGTACGTATTTTTAAATTTTTAAATAATATAAATAAAACCATTTATATGTATGTATCTCTTTCATTTAGATTCATGCGGTAAAAAGCATCGTTGGTAAATCTGGTTTAAGAAAAAATTTAAAATTGGTTTTAAGTCCCAATTTAATAACTAATTACAATTTGCACGGTAGCCACACAAAAAAGAGACTTTACAATTATTCTAAGATAATGGATGTTTTTTTACGTAAGTATGATCAATAGCTTTTTCCTTGATTACTTTTCTCAATTCATTAACAAATAATTCAATTATAATCTTACTTTTTATATTTTAGACGCCACCGTAAACCCTAATGATCTTCATACTTTTGAAGATGATATGAGAAAAGCCATCAAGGATATCAAAAATCGCCATTTTAAAAATGCCAGCTTGAAAAGAAAAAATGCCACAAGTACTGAGAACAACTAAAAATATTAAAGTTTTAATTAATATTAAATATTCACGATGTTCAATGCAAATGTTTAAAACCCATATTGTAAAATATTTTTAGATGAAATGTAAAAGAACTCTTAACATTTAATTTAGTTTTTTGCTCTTTGATTAAGTTTTTTATGTTTTATGTTAATTGTTTTACATTTGTATATATGAATATAAATAAACCTTTTGATTCAAAATAAAATCCATTTTATTAGAACTACATATTTTGGAACTTACATTTCAATAGTGATTGGTGACATTTAAAGTAACTAGTTCATTTAGTTATTACTAACTATGACTTCTTTAATTCATTACGATGAAGAAATTATTATGTCCTTACATGTAATTAGTCATTTTGGTGACATCAAAGTAATACCTTATTTAAGTCACTACTTGTAAGCTTAAGTTGTAAGTACTTGCCTCCAATGACATCACCATGTTAAAATAATGAGTGAAAATGCCAATGTATAAGTAGTGAATAGTAATTATTTTAGCATTTTAACTCATTACTTGGTAATGAAAGTTTTTGCTGGGGCAGTATTTGTTTAATATATACGTACAAATTTGATCATTACGATATTTATTTAGTTCATGACCCATATTTATATTTTTAATATCGGTTTCAACTTCATTATAGATTGTAAGAAACATTTTTCGGAATGGACTACTAGCCGCAATAGATTCTAATGGATCTATTTTTTCATTTTCTGAAATAATATAGTTCTTTTTTCTGTTTTTCTTATTTTCTTCTTCTTTTATTAAAAATTGTGTCAATACTTTAAGGCTTTTTTCCAAATTATGACATTTATATGGCGTAAGTAAAACAATGAAGATATGTTTAAACCATTCTTGACACTCTTTAATAGTAGTGAAATTATATGCTGCTATGAAGGCATTCTTTAATAAAGGCCTTAACACATGATTTCTACCCAATCTAGCGTCCAAATCCTTGCACATGATGTGAATATAATGACATTTACACCATTGCAATATAACAAAATTGGGTTTAATTTTGGGATTCAATTCGAAATCATTTAGAAATTTTGCACAAGTATTCAGATACTCTACCATATTTTGGTTGTTAAAGCTTTGCAACACAGCTCCATATAATGCTGCGCTGACATCAGTACAGACTCTTTTAATTTTTGGCGGTTTGAACTGAAATTTCACACCATACTCTTTCAAATTTGATTTTAAGTAATCTATATAATTCGAAATTTCTTTTTTTGAGTGTCCTGAAAGAATTGCTTCTGCAATAGGCAGAATTTTTTTCAGTTTTCTGATTCGTATAACTATTTTATAACTTAGAATTCTTTTGTGAGCACATGCTAAAGTTTTCACGCTTTCACCTGAAGCATCGATATGCAATGTAAAATTCGAATCTTTAAGGATTTCAATATTGGATGATATTGTCTCAAACGTATATCTTTCCCATGTATAAACTGTAAAGGGAGAAGCAAGTCTATGAATATAATTCTTATAGGGGCCCATTTGCATCAAATAAAGAGCAACAAATGGATCTCTATCATAATATTTCGCCACATTGGCCTCAGATTTTAATTTTCAAAAAGTTTCTAAATTTTGGATATTTTGAAAATTTCCTTTTTCCGCAATATCGTCTAAAGCTACCAATATTTGTTTTTGTTTAAACAAATATGGCACATCTTCTTTTATTTTACTTTTAAATACATGTCTTTTTACACCTCTCATTTGACCAACGTGAATTTCATCTTCTGCATGATGTAACTCATTTGTTCTATAAACGGTTACATTTCCTTGAGAAGTTACGTCAAATCGAAAGGTAGTGCAATCGTTAAATTTACAATATGCATATATTAATGTTTTTTCAAAACAAAACTTTATGTTGTAGAAACATAAAATACAAACATTATTATACTTTAAATATTCTTCTCTTATCAAATCTTCGAGAAGCTTTTTTTTCGTAATTTTATCCATATACTCATTATTTACAGTTTTTAAACTAACAAGAAAAGAACAATCGAAAATATTATTCTTAAATAGTCGTTTAGGTTTTGTACTTTTTGATTTTGTACGTATTACATTTCTATTGCATTTTTCTTTTGGATTAGGACTTTTTCTATATTTTAAAAAATCTGATTTATTTGTGGAATCTCCTGTTATTTCAAATGGTCCAAGGGTTACATCCCTTCTATTATTTTTACACTGTTTTTTTATGGAACAATCCTGCTCTTTATAACACTGTACAGTTCCTACAGAAATTTCTTCCTTATGCAGTTTTTTTTCAGATTGAAGCTCATTTAAAATTTCTTTTAAATAAGCTTTAATTTCATTTAGGTTGGATTCATTACTAGAGGAAAATTCATTCAAAATTATAATTTTTTCCATCGAATTTTTTAAATCGCAAGCTATTAAACTAAATTCTTGAACGAAACCTTCACACAATTTTTTAAATGAATCATGTGGGACTTCATTAAGATTTTTATTTAATTTAGCGTCTAAAATGGTATTCAACATTAATTCCAACTCTGTTTTATTAGATGTATTTTTGAAATCAACAACATTTTCAATTTCATTTACAACATCATTGTGGGAAACAAAATCCTCAACACTAATAATTCTATTAACCGAAGAATGACTGTTGATATTTTTTGTTTCATTTAAATTTGTATTTGCTGTTTCTAAACTTTCAGAGTCAGACAGCAAAGCAGATATATAATTTTGCTCCATTGGAAAACTTTCCAATTCTAAGTAATTTATGCTTTCCAAAAGCTTTTTTTCATCATTTTCTAAATACGAACTTTCTATATTTTCTGATATTAAATCAGTAGCAACCGCATTTCTAATTTCTATACTGTTACCTTCAGAATGTAAATTTTTTATATTTTCTGACATTCTAACATCAGTTACCTCATTTCTACTTTTTAAAATACGTTTGGCAATAGTAGATATGCGTTTGGAATTTTGTTACATTTACTTCTTTTTTTATTCAAAGAATCTATAACAGTTCGAAAGAACTTTTCATTTTGTTTTGAATAACTACTCAAATTTTCCAAACATGAAAAGTCTTTAATAACATTAAATATATC
Source organism: Lucilia cuprina (assembly GCF_022045245.1). Classification (NCBI taxonomy): domain Eukaryota; kingdom Metazoa; phylum Arthropoda; class Insecta; order Diptera; family Calliphoridae; genus Lucilia; species Lucilia cuprina. The sequence goes on from NC_060949.1 coordinate 7,292,093, forward strand.
TAAATAACTTATTCTAAAATTCATTATTCCCTAAAAGAAAAAAAAACAATAATAAAAAAGACAGCAATATATTAATTATTAATTTATTTATTTATTTTGAAAAACTTAGCATAATACTTAAAAATAAAAAACTTTTTTTCATAATTAAATGAATTATAATAAATCACACATGATTGTAAATGACCATGACATTCATCTTGGATTTTTAATTCACCACATTTAATGGATTTTTCATATTAATAATAATATATAAAAATAAATATAAAAATAAACATACATTAAATCTGGAGGCACATCAAAATTCCCTGCAAAGAAAAAATAACGTATATAATATTTAATGATTAAAAGGTTTAAAAAATAGTCGTTAAAAAAGTCTTACAAGTTGTTAAAGTAGTAAATATTGTTAAAAAAGTAAAATTTAAAAATCAATAAAATTTATATAAATTTGGAAAAAATGTCCGACTTTTTGATTTTTTAGATTGTTCTACGTTTTTTTAATATTTTTACTTTTTTCAACACAAACGATACTTTGATGCCTTACTGATGACTGATTCAATTCGGAAAGGTGCCATAATGCTATTTATATGAACCGCTATACTGTCTAAATTAATTTGAACGTTTTTTTCCACATTTACTCTAAATTTGTTAGAATTACGTTAATTTAAATTCATGTGCGCTATGCATTTAAGGGCTAAATTCATGTTTCTAGGTTTAATATTATTAAAAAAAAGTACAAAAGAGTTGCCTTTAATAGGTCCTCTACATTCTTAATTTATGTTTCTGGGTTTAATATAATAGAACAAAAAATACTAAAATGTTTATAGGTTCTTATTTACTCCGGGATCTACATACTTATATACATGTTTCTAGGTTCAATATTATTAAAAAATCGAAAAGTACCACTTAATGAATGGAAAAGTACCAACTGGTGGCCTTTATTAGGTTCTACGGGCTATACGTGCTTAATTTTATGTTTCTAGATTCAATATTATAGAAATCTCAAAAAGTACCAGTTAAAGAACTAAAAAGTACCAAATTGTCCCCTATATAGGTTCTTATTAAAGGCCTGAACAAGACAACAACAATTTGTTAAAAAAAAATTCGTGTTTTTTTACAAATTGTCGCCTTATTGTTGTCTTGTGCAGGCATTTAGTTCTTATTTACTCCGGGTTCTACATACTTAATGTTTCTAGGTTTAATATTATTAAAAAAAATCAAAAAGTACCAGTTAATGAACCAAAAATTGCCAAAAAGTGGCCTTTAATAGCTTCTATACATGCTTAATTTTATGTTTCTAGGTCGAATATTATAGAAAACTCAAAAAGTCATATGAAATCCAAAAAGTTACAAACAAAACAAAATCGACTTTTCGCTTCTCCAGAAAAATTTGTCAAGGGCTTTTTGGATTTCATATGACGATATAAGAAATGCTACTCACAAGTTCTTATTAATATTTTTCTTGCCCGTCCTATTCTTCCAGCGCCAATGATCTCTGGAAATAAATAAAAAGTTAATAAATAATAAATTAAACCAAACATTTGCTTACCTCTCCAACAAGCACAAAATTCAGCCATGAAATAAAAATTTAACAGTGATGCCTGCTTACAAAATATTTAGTACTAAATAATGTTATCAAATAAAATTTGTTAATGGTAGGGAATACATTTTCTTTGTAAGTCGACTTTTCCATCATGATGTTCGACTTTTACAAAAATACAACCTTGTAAAAAGTAATGCCAAGTTATTTTTAGAATAGAATGGTTATGTACTTGCGCGAATAGACTTCATTCCATTTAAATCATTTGAAGATGGCGGTAAGTACTTTATTGCTCTTAATTTGAACGAAGATTTCTTAGAAATCTTATTTCAAATTTAGAGTTTGGAATTTAGTTTTTATATATTTCTTTTTTTTTAATTATTTCTTCAGTGCATCAACAAGTGCCCATATTGTAACATGGCCATTAAAGTCAATTTTAAGAAGTCCAATATTCGGCCGATACATCCGGGCTATCTGGCTACTCCGGCCCAGCAACCGGGTCATTATACAGGATACTCAGGCCCACCGGCCCAGCAACAGGTCTACCCAGCCCAGCAACAGGTCTACCCAGCCCAGCAACAGGTCTACCCAGCCCAGCAACAAGGCTACCTGGCCCAGCAACAGGGCTACCCGGCACAGCAACAGGGCTACCAGGCTCAGCAACATGGCTACCCAGCCCAACAACCGGCTATCCAGCCCAACAGCCCGGTTATCCGGCCAAGCAACCCGGCTATCCGGCCCAGCAACCCGGCTATCCGGCCAGCAACCCGGCTACTCAGCAGCCAGCCGGCAGCCCCACCACCAGCAACTGTAACAGCACCTGTAACAGCCCTAGCAACACCCCCAGCAAACCCATCGACATCAAAACCCAACGAAAGCTAAATACACATGTTTTGTTTTTGTTTTTTTTTTCTTTTATATATTGTGTTTGAGTTGTTTTTATGTTGTTTTTTTAGATATAAGTTTAAATTGTTTTTTGTGTTGTATTTTTATGAAGTTTTTTAAATATAATTTGTGTTTTTTTTTTCAATATATTTTTGATCGTTATTTTTGAGGGTTCTAGCCATAGAGTATATAGAGCGGAAACTCTGCTGTCAAGGACCTAAGTCTGTTGTCAAAAACCTAAGTCGTCTGAATGTAGTAGTAGAACAACTTATGGTAGTATTAGTATATTCCCCATATTTGAAATAACTCAGCAAACACAAAATCAAACGTTTGAAAAATGTTATTAATTTTATTTAATATTAAATATTAACGGTTCTTTAAAAAGAGAAATTGATTCAACGTTTACATTCGATTTAGAGTTTTAAAATTTAAAAATAGTTTGATTTACAATCTTTCTCGACTTTACATGAACCCCCTGTGTTTGCTGGGTAACGACATTTCTATTTATTATTCTGAAATTTTCCCACATTTTTTATTATTTATTTTTATAATTATACCCTTCACCTTCGTGAGAAGGGTATATATAAGTTTGTCATTCCGTTTGTAATTTCTTTAATATAATTTTCCGACCCTATAAAGTACATATATTCTGGATCCTTATAGATAGCGAAGGCGATTAAGCCATGTCCGTCTGTCTGTCTGTCTGTCTGTCTGTTGAAATCAGTTTTTAGAGGACCCCAGATATCGGCGAGATCCGAATCTTCAATAATTCTATTAGACATGCTTTCGAGAAGATCGCTATTTAAAATCAGCAAAATCGGTCGACAACCTCTGAAAATTTCATAAAAAAATTGTTATAAAAGCAACAACACTATATATAGAAAAAGATGTACAAGTGTTTGTGTGTAGATGTATTTGGTTTTATTCAGCTGTGTATTTTTTGTATGTTTGGATTCCAAAATACACAGCAAAAAAATATGATTTGCATTTTTTGTTAAAATAATAATTTTCCCTTTTGTTTTGCAAATATATTTTTTAATGAATATAAATATATTTTTTAATGAATATGAATATAAATGAAATTTATAAATATAAAATGTTAAAATATGAAAAATTAAAAAAGTAGTTTTTCACTTTTAGACGTTTTCTTTTACATATTACCCCACAGAAAATTTTCAGAGTACTCGGAATTGTAATCAATGTTGTGTGCTTTACTTTGTGTTACTTATAATTTGTTTTACTTGTATATAAAATCTGGATATGAATTTGTATGGGAAAACTAAATAAATTTTAGTAGTTTTTCAAACAAAAACTCAATAAAGCCAAAAACTACTAGCTTTTACGTAGTGTATAGGACATATTAGTTTTTTAATTAAAAAGTAGATTTTTTGTTATAACAATTCCAGTAACGTTGTAGTCAAATTGTATTTCAAATATTTCTAGTTTATTTTTAGACATTTTTATAAAAAAACAATTATTACATTTCAGAAATTTATATTTACATTCCAAAATTTTCAAAAGTATTTTAGAAGTTTCTTTTTGTATTGCGTAAATTTCTATTTGTATTTTAGATTACCATTTTTTATATATTTACAATTTATATACATTTTAGAAATTCTAGTTAAAATTTTAAAATGCAATTAGTAAATTTTGATATAAAATTAGATATTTCTAAAGTACAATTTTAATTTAAAATTGAAATAAATTAAAAAATTATGAAAATTGGAAAATTCAATTGAAAATTTTGGAGCAACAATTGAAATTTAACATTAAAATAAATTGGAAGATATGGGTACTAGAAATTTAAATATTTTTGTTAAATTTGTAGATATACGTTTAGAAATAAAAAGTTTTGAATGGTTTTAAAAAGTTTGTAAATACCGACCGTATTCCAAAACAAAAAATTAAAATACCTTTAATAAATTATTTTATAATATATCAAAAATAATTTCGTATATTGTTGTTTGAAATTGTTTTCATTTAATTCACTTCCCATCCTTGATGAGTGCATTTAAATATATAAGAATTTGGCAGCACTGCACATTTAGTCTGCAAAAAAAAGAAAATACTCATTTTCTGCACAAAAAACTCAATTTTTGCAAATAATACTCATTTTCTGCACAAAAGAGTAATTTTCTCCCTCTCTCCCATAATCGAGTAAAAAAGTTTGCCAGCCAGAGTTTGTTATCTTCTCGTGGCTTAATTTTTCCCCTTTCTGATTGATGTTTCAAAAAATGCCTATTAATGCTTTCAAAGACACTCTTGAAATGTGTGGTTCAAATTTCATAAATTTCGGTTTAGTCGTAGTCATAATAAGATGTAATTGCATCACAAAATGTAGCAAAAATACATATATTTCCTTTGCATTTTAATTTCTCAAAAATATTGATATTTATAAATTTAAAATTCACACAAATTGAAAAACTTCACATCATTTTAAAATTACACAACAAAATTCGTTTCTTTTATCCGTAAATTTTAAGTTAATTACATTTTTAAAATTTTAAACGCCTATTCAAAAACAAATTTTTTTCTTATAAACAATTTATAAATAAAATTTTTTATGGAAATTTTTTTATAAGTAGCAATTACTTTTGCTTTTTCATTTAAAAAAATAATCATTTTACCACATTCCGTTATTAAATTTAATATTCATAGTAAATTATTATATTGTGAATCTTAAGTAATAAAAAACAATTGTTCAATTCACAATCAAGTTGTATATTGTACCTACTAAAGTTTAGTAACAGTGATTGTGAACAGATCTTTGCAGCAAGTCATAAGTTTATGTTCTCAATAAAAAAACAATCAAAACAAAATACACATAACAATGTCAAAAGAAAAAAAATCAAAAAATATTAAATTAATTAAAAATGCGAAATAAACCAAATTAATTTCTTTGAATTTTTAATTCTTTTATTTTCTTTATTCCACATTAAACTAATAAATAAACTGTTTTTAATAAAATTTTAATTTTTTTGTTTTTGTAAACAGCTGTTTGTTTTTGATTTCAGTGTTACCACTTTATAGTTTTTTATGCTAAAATCGTTTGAATTTTTGTTTATATGTTGAAATAAACAATTGGCAACACTACAATTTATTACAACATTCGAAAAACATATGAAAAATTGTCGTATGAGTTGTATAGAGCTTTTGCATAGAAAATACCAACAACATTGTTATGACTATTGTAGCAGCTGCTGACATACAACGCTACAACATCGATTGTGAATTGAACAAATATGTAAGTGTTTTTTATCTATTTTTGTTTTATTTTTCATGAAAATTTACATAACGAAACAAAATATAATAAATAAGGGTTTTCATTTAAACGTTTAAGTTTCCCATTTGTGCAAGTGAGCAAGTTTATTCGACTTGTTTCATGAAATTCCTGTTCAAATTCTGTTCAATTACAATTGTTCAATTCACAATCAAGTTGTATATTGTACCTACTAAAGTGTAGTAACAGCGATTGTGAACAGATCTTTGCAGCAAGTCTTAAGTTTATGTTCTCAATGAAAAAAAAAAAAAAAAAACAATCAAAACAAATACACATAAAAATGTCAAAAGATAAAAAATCAAAAAATATTAAATTAATTAAACATGCGAAATAAACTAAATTAATTTCTTTGAATTTTCAATTCTTTTATTTTCTTTATTCCACATTTTAAACTAATAAATAAACTCTTTTTAATAAAATTTTAGTTTTTTTGTTTTTGTAAACAGCTGTTTGTTTTTGATTTCAGTGTTACCACTTTATCGTTTTTTATGCTAAAATCGTTTGAATTTTTGTTTACATGTTGAAGTAATCAATTGGCAACACTAAAATTTCTTACAACATTCGAAAAATATATGAAAAATTGTCGTATGACTATTGTAGCAGCTGCTGACATACAACGCATACAACGCTACAACATCGATTGTGAATTGAACAAATATTTATAAACACTTAAAATCAATGTCAAACAAAATCAAAAAATAATAAATAAATTATTTTAACAAAAACTTTTACAAAATATGTTTAAAATGTGAATATTTAAGTCCATAAATTCAAAAGTGAACAATAGCGAACGGATTTATTAAATGCACAATGTGTTTGCGCAAGTTTGCCAGTCAAAATAGTCGCTCAAACTTATAAGGGTTGAGCAAATCAATATCCATACAAGTCAATTGCTAGAATGGAAACATGCACAGGTTGCACAGTTTACGAGGGTTTTGAACGTTTAAATGAAAACCCTTAATGTGTATTATTTCAAATAAATTTCTTGTATACAAATTGTTAATGAAAGTATCGCGAGTCCAATGGTTGAAATAAGATATAGAAAGTTTTAAATTTTAATAATTCTATAATATTCTATTTCGACCTTCTCTCAATTATCTCAATTGTTAAATATAGTTTCCTATAAACAGGCTTTTAAGGTCATTGTTCAAATAAAAGATTATTTATCTCATCTTCAATCTATCCGACGTTTCGTTGGTATTTTCCAACTTCTTCAGGGATTTTTGATTTTATTTATGATAAATATTCTTTTTTGTCAAAATTACATTATTAAAATATCACAGTTTTTTGTAAAGTTGGACAACACAAACAAAAAACTTATTACTAAATAATGTAAAGATAATAAAATTTAATATCACAGTAAAAGTTCTTATTCGATCACAGTTTGTTATTATACTGAAAATTGTGACTTTATTCGTACTATAGAGTAGACAATGCAACAATTTTGCCATTCGTATTATTGGACATTCGTAATAAAGAGGATACGTACTATTGGACGTCCACTGTATTGTAGTATTATTGTCCAAAACAATATTCCATTTAGGGTCGTTAAGGTGTTTCTATCGTTAGTAACTGTAAATAATTTTAGAAATAATCCATGACATAGTAATTTCAGATCTTTATAGACGGTTCAATTCCAAGTTTTTTAAAAATGTTCATGAAAGGTAATGTTTTTATTGACTCCAAACAATAAATAAATTAACAAATTATTATTATTTTATTTTTTAAGAAAAGCTAATATTAAACCCCCTATTAAAATATTTCTAACCGCATTAAAATATAAATGGTAAGTTATATAAGATGGAATTCCAAATTTATATTAAATAGTTGGTAATAATAATTATTTCGAATGAAGCTGAGTTCCTGTGCTTCGAAATAATATAATTTATTTCAAATCATCAAGAAAGAATTGGAAATCTTAAAGAAATGTTGTCACAAAAAAGTAGTTATAAGTTTTGAGTCGAATATGAAACCTTTTTAAATTTAATTTCTTTTTCATTTTTTCTTTAAGTGAGACATGTAAATAATATAGATATAATGTACAGATTCCCAGCTTTCATTTGATACCAATATTAGCATTATAAAATATATATAAATATTTTAAATATTCGTTTGTATACCTTTAAACTTTGAAATCCTTTTATAAGGACATAAAAATCGAAGTACGCAATTCTATAAGTGGAATCTATTGTTACAGGGTGTATATGAAGAAAATTGTTGTTGAAGCAATAATAGCATCTAGCATCTAATTTTTAATTATCCGATTATTAACCGGCTGACTTAAAACCTCAAATAATTATTTGTAGAATAAACAGAATAATTCAGTACCCTAATACATACATACATACATACATACATACATACATACATACATACATACATACATACATACATACATTCATACATACATACTCATACATACATACTCATACATACATTCATACATACACACTCATACACACAAAAGTTGCAGCCTTATGTGACGTATACACATAAATATGTATTTGAATTTTTTTTACCTAAAATGTCTTCTTTTTTCCCACACTATATAAAATTCAAAAATTCAAAAATTCTAAACTGCAAATAATATGCATACACATGTACATATGAATGGATGTACATACATAGGTACATATGCACATACATAGTTTCATTGCATTTTCTATTTTTCTGTCGCTATCCGTAGCCTGCTAAAAATACACACATTCTTATTCTCTTAGGCTAGTCGTCACTCAGCCAGCGACTAATGCACATGCGTTTGCATCGAAAAAAATTTACTATGTCATTTTATGTTATAAAAGGAATGTAGGGTATATGCTTTTAAAAGGCACTTGTGTTCTTTTCATAGTGATATGGATAATGAAGATGGCGAAAAAGAAAATTTAATTTGTAAAAATAAAAAAATATTATTTTGAAAAATTGAAAGGGTGGTTCTTGAGGTAGAAAAAAATTAAAAAACCTTAGAAAATAAAATATTGAACATTGAGTTATCAAGCTTAATAAGCTTGGATATTGTTAAGCATGGTAGACCATTTCCTGATGGGGAGTTCATTAAAAAAAAAATTTAAATAAAGGTTTTCAGAAAGTTAGTTTTAAATTTATCAAAAATCTTCCATTGTGACGCATTAGTGTTATTCAGCGCACTGATCAATTGGGGGCGTCTTTAGAAGCAGCCATTGTAGAAAAATTAAAAAACTACTTTTTTCTGTTTGGCATACATAAATTAGCTGGAATATGCTCGGATGGTGCTAATGTAATGACAGGAAAAAAGGTTTTATAGACAATTGAAAAAAAATATGTTTCTGTCCATTCCTTTCATTGCATTATCCACCAGGCCGCTCTTACATCGAAATTTTTGACAAAACACCCCTCAATGAAAATTGCAGAAAGAATTATAAACAAAAAACGTGGGAAGCATCATACACTCATCCACAGAAAATTTTGTGAATTAAAAAAAAAACAAAAATGCTGCGCACCACGTTCTTAAAATGTTTACTCAGGTTCCGTGGTTAAGTCGTGGTGATTGCCTAAGTATGTTATTTCAGTTAAGAGAAGAAGTGCTTCAATTCATAGAAACCGAAACAAAAGATATGTCTGCAATACAGATTTTAAAAGAGTTTATCTAAAATCTAGCAATTTTGGCTGACAGTTATGTTAAATAAATTTAATTTGGAATTACAAGGTAGGGAAAAATATAAATCATTTGTCCACAGTTTTAATCAATCTTAAAACCAAATTATTTTTAATTTTATCAGAAATTCAAAAATAAAATTTCCCTAATTTTGCAAAGACAGAAACACTTTTTAACATCTTAAAACTCTCTTCAAAATACTCTAAAAACAGGAATTTCTATCAATATATGAAACAGTATTTAACAATTTTCGAGACAGATTCCTAGACTTTATAAAAGGTACAACCGTTGATTGATCTCTGCAATAACCCATTTTCATGTGATATAACTAAATACAATTTTGAAATCCTAGTGAAATTAATAACACTTAAAAGAGAATTAAATTGTATTAATAAAATTAATATGGAACAATTTAGATGATTTAATATATCTAAAATTAAAAAATATATATATTGTCTTTTTCTTCCGTTTAGCATTGTTGTTGTCCTTTTGTTTTTATTTTTATTATTTATACCTCGCATTCCTTTTTTTATAATCAATAAACATTTCACTGATATACACATTAGAAAAATCCGCATTTTATATTTTACAAAATTCCCTACCTAATGTTGCGACACATTCACGACTTATTTCATATTCAACCATTAAATTTAAATTTCAAAGGTGTTAAAGTAATAATACATGCACGCCTTTGAAATTGTCTTATTCATGTGCCAATGACTTAGCACCATTTTAAATGTCAAAATTTATGGTCTATCTGTTAGTATCTTAAGACGTCGTATTGTCAAACACTTATATATTAAAAGTGACATGTCTTGCTGTACTACAGATCGGAATTTTGAAGATAATTCAATGAAATTTGGTACATGATATTCCATGGGATAATTATAGGGCCTCATTTGACCTTAGCCCCTATAAAAAGCCCCCATCAAAATTTTACTTAAATATCCACAGTTTTATTAAACAATAAATGGCTGATGCAAGGTACAATTCAACTTAAATATTTTGTTATGAAAACTAAATCACATTTTGTTCGTATACAAGTGTAGGGTATTATGTGGTCGGCCTTGCCCGACTATAACTTCTTACTTGTTCATATTTGGATATGAGTTATATGCGCTTAAGTGTATTTCTGAAGAGAGACCAATTGTGGATCGATAGAAAACATTTTAGTGATGTTCGTATAGAGAGTTTGTGTGGTAGCTTTGACCAATTGTGAGCCGATCGAAAGCAAAATTTTATGGTAACATTTCTGTGGCTGATTCCTTTCTGAGTGCTGATGATGTACC
>NC_060949.1:7302814-7303898 GCF_022045245.1 Lucilia cuprina
TTGAATTTCTGATAAAATTAAAAATAATTTGGTTTTAAGATTGATTAAAACTGTGGACAAATGATTTATATTTTTCCCTACCTTGTAATTCCAAATTAAATTTATTTATATATTAAATTTATTTATATATACATAACTGTCAGCCAAAATTGCTAGATCTTAGATAAACTCTTTTAAAATCTGTATTTCAGACATATCTTTTGTTTCGGTTTCTGTGAATTGAAGCACTTCTTCTCTTAACTGAAATAACATACTTAGGCAATCACCACGACTTAACCACGGAACCTGAGTAAACATTTTAAGAACGTGGTGCGCAACATTTTTGTTTTTTTTTTTTTTAATTCACAAAATTTTCTGTGGGTGAGTGTATGATGCTTCCCACGTTTTTTGTTTATAATTCTTTCTGCAATTTTCATTGAGGGGTGTTTTGTCAAAAATTTCGATGTAAGAGCGGCCTGGTGGATAATGCAATGAAAGGAATGGACAGAAACATAATTTTTTTCAATTGTCTATAAAACCTTTTTTCCTGTCATTACATTAGCACCATCCGAGCATATTCCAGCTAAAAAAGTAAAGAAGCCCCCAATTGATCAGTGCGCTGAATAACACTATTGCGTCACAATGGAAGATTTTTGATAAATTTATAATTAACTTTCTGAAAACCTTTATTTAATTTTTTTTTAATGAACTCCCCATCAGGAAATGGTCTACCATGCTTAACAATATCCAAGCTTATTAAGCTTGATAACTCAATGTTCAACATTTTATTTATTAAGGTTTTTTAATTTTTTTCTACCTCAAGAACCACCCTTTCAATTTTTCAAAGTAATATTTTTTATTTTTACAAATTAAATTTTCTTTTTCGCCATCTTCATTATCCATATCACTATGAAAAGAACACAAGTGCCTTTTAAAAGCATATTCCCTACATTCCTTTTATAACATAAAACGACATAGTAAATTTTTTTCGATGCACACGCATGTGCATTAGTCGCTGGCTGAGTGACGACTAGCCTAAGAGAATAAGAATGTGTGTATTTTTAGCAGGCTACGGATAGCGACAGAAAAATAGAAAATGCAATGA
>NC_060949.1:7308998-7312674 GCF_022045245.1 Lucilia cuprina
AAAAATTTAATTAGCAAATTTCCATTGTGAAAGTTTGTTTAAAACGAGTAATAAAGGGAGAAATGATTAAAAACGGGCAAAGTACGGGTTTTGTCCTTAAAAAGTGTCTTTTGTCTGTTCTAAAGCTAAATACTTTCGATTTAGCTTTTAAAGTGTCGGAATATGTATTGGGAAAGATTCGTTGCGAATGTTGGACCAGGGGGCGGGGGGTGAAATTAGCATGTGGGTAATTCAAACAACGGGCATTTATGTGCAGTTTATGTACTTTTTCCGAAAAATTCAAATACTTAAGAAGTATTTTGCTGTAATCAAAAAAGGGAGTTTCGTGTTTTTCATAACGACTTCAAGAAATTTTAAACAGAAATGTTTACTAGAAGTTTCAATTGTTTATATCATTATTCCAAAAAATTAAAAAGGGACGAAATACGGAACGTGGTAAAATTATTATTTTTTTTAAATGAAGAAACAAAAGTAATTGCTTTTTATATACTTACATACTCCCATATTCAAAAACAATAGTTTATTTTATAAACGGTTTATAAAAAAATTGTATAAAAAATTTGATTTATAAATTATTTATATGAAATTATTTTGTTTATGAATAGGCCTTTAAAATAATAAAATTAAATACCACATTATTCATTTTGGGATTTATTTAAAATTTATTACAAAAGAAATACCTGTTAATATTATGTCCTATGCCCAGTACAAAATCACACCAGCAATCAGATTCCTTTTCCACTTTCAGATTTCATTAACTAATGTAATGGCAACTTAATACCAATTCCACATCAAAGCTTATTTATGTTTATTTTATCCGCTTTTAATTTAATCTTTCAAATTTTATTTTTGATTTTATACACGAGTTTTGTTTACTTTTTTAATATTATTTATTAATGGATAGTATATTTTTAAAGAACAGACCAGCTGACGTACTTTAATCGATGTATTTAACTAAAATGTAAACAAATCAAAAAAAAATATTAAACAAATAAACAACTGGCGAATAAAATAGCAAAAAAGAAAATTTTATAAATGAAAAACAAAATAATTGTTAAACTTGAAGTGTTTAAACAACTTTGTGTGGAGTGAATATTCGTTCGGATGCGATCGTGAAAATTTATAAAATGGCAGGGATGTACGTATGAATCAAATATTTCCGTGGACAATAAAAATAGTTTTTGTTTTTCTTTCTTTTTTTCAGGTTAGCATCACTTTTATATAACAAAAATTTCAAATGGAGTGCAATATAATTTCGTGAAATTTACACGTAGAAATGCAAGTTACATAATTTAAAGCAGTTTACAAAATTATCTCTCAATCTGATTATATTACAGATTGTAAGTTAGAATTTCACAAAACTTAGTTGCACGTTACCTCGGCATCAGACAGCCTGAATCCTTTCTTGGTGATTGCTTGTACAGTTTCGGCAACGACAGCGACAGCGAGGCATCGGTACGAGATGACAGTGCTCAAAGTAAGTATCGATGTTTTAAAAATGCTCGATTATTTTATCAAGACGTGTTTCTAAACTTTTGCAATATATTAGCAATAAGTTTAATGTTTTATTTTGTATAATCTTAACACAATAACACAATTGGATCGTAATAAATTAACGAATTAACAATTGATAATAAGTAGAAAAAGATAAGTCCTTGCTTGGGCGCCAAAATGAAAAACCTTAATATTTTTTAAGGTAAAATTTAAAAATGGTGGGCAAATCTTTTCGTTTTTTATTAAAAAAAATAGTTTAAAAACGAAGAAGAAACACGTTTTGTTTATACCAATATATATTGTAAGTCTTTATTTAATTAAAATTGTCTATATAGCCGTTAATACTTCATTTTTCTCTAGATATTTCTCCTACTTTCCTGTTTGCCATTGTTCATTCCATTTAACCGAACAGTAAGTAGAATATCTTACACTTTTGTTTAATGTTACATATGTTTAGATACAGTTTAGATTTATGTTTACTGATTAAGGCTTCTTGAGGAAATATATTTTGGTTTTAGCTTTCTTAATTTCTAGTAAAGTGCCTTTTCAAATGAGTTGAAGAGCTTAAATCATGCTTTAAAGGAAATTATTAAAAATCCGAAATCTTAAGTATTGATATTTTTATTGTTTTGTTGCTAGTGTTAAAGGTAATTTTTTACTACTTAAGCCCAAAGACTTTTGAAAAGGTAGAAAATGTGTAGTTTTGGTAAATTTTGTGAAAGTTATTCTCAATTATATAGTTTGAATGTAGATTTAAATTTCTATATATTTAATATTATAAATCATATAAAATCTTGGGCAACGCCGGGTACAAAATGCTAGTGGATAACATAATAGAAAGTAGGTGTTTAAATATTTTATCTAAAAATAACTTTAAAAATAATTTTGCTATTATATTTTCAGATGGTCGTTATATTGGTATTTTTCAGTTTACATAGTCTTTTGGCACCGTCAACAAAAACGTTTAATGTTTCAAATGTGAAAAATATGAACTAGATTTACCATACGAGACTCTCATTGAAGCTTTTTTATTGATGGAAACACAGTAGCCGCCTGTGAAGAAAAATTTATGAAAAAATATCATACAAGCCTTAAAATTCAGATGTTGATTTTAATTTCGGGTACAATATTAGAACCAACAGAAATCTTGATTTATTTTGATGGCATAAAATATCGAATGTATTTTTCATTAAATGCAATTGATATCAGTTTCAAAATATTTTTTAGAATATCCAAAAGGATCTTTGTTAGTTTGTTCAAAAGCCTTATATAAAATTTCGACAAATATAGATTATAGTAGTAACGAAGTTAATACATTAATTTAAATTTGAAATAGTTTTATTTATTATGTTTACAAATAATTTATCTTTAAATCTTAGCTCATTTGATAAAAAACGACATGACAGTTAAAATTGTATTGTTTACTTAAAAAATCGTCTTTAAAAATGTTAAATTTTGACTAAAAATATAGGTTACGTCTTTAACATATTTGATAGGTGTGAACTACGCTAAACTGCAAACATACATTGTATTATTTTGGAACCCCAGGGTTCATTCCCGTTGTACCGTACGAAGTCTCTCCACTCGTCCTCTTTACCCCAACAATCGTGTCCTTATACGTACGTAAAGCAGAACGATAGTCAGCAGTACGCTGGATTAGATTTGCAGCGTTAGTACATCTGGTCCACTGGAATCGCTTCTGGAGACGCCTGACGAACAATCACATCTGATCCAGCTCATGGGTCCACCACTTTACTTTGCTGGATCTAGTCTCACGGCCCAACAAAATTTCATTAGTGTGACACTGATCCAGTGATCTATCCTTTCCACCTGGTTAGCCCTAAAATCCTCAATCGGCAACTCTGAGGCCACTGATCCCAAAATTCCGCGTACGAGTCCCAGTCCACGTCACGACACCCGTAAGTACGAGTCAGGTCTGTCTCAACTGTCCGTTTTCGAAGAAAAACCCCAGTCTCAATGAGACTGTTATCACTACAAACCTTCAGCTAAAGTCGAAGGAAGTTAACGCCACTCCGTTCGCGGCTGTAACATCAATGTCACTAACTCTCCCAAGGCCGTCAAAAGTATACAGGTCACTCGGCTCATTGACCACCATGACGCACTTTGTGACCAACAATTCACAAAACATAACTCCTCGTACATAGTTCTGATAAGCAGGTGC
>NC_060949.1:7312774-7339964 GCF_022045245.1 Lucilia cuprina
GGAAGGTTCGGTAGGACGCTTTTGGCTAGCATCTATTGTAGGTTTAGGGAGCCCCTTAGAGACGTACTTGAGTTACGTGGATTCGGTGCTACTCCTTGAGAGTAGTTATGCAGTAATCTTTGGCTTAGACGCGAACGCATGCTCTGGTATATGGTTCAGTAAGATGAGCCGGGTGACCTGTATACTTTCGACGGCCCTGGGGGAGTTAATGACATTAACGTTACAGCCGCGAACGGTGTGGCGATAACTTCAACTTCGACTTTAGGTGGAGGTTTGTAGTGATCACAGTCTCATTGAGACTGGGGTTTCTCTTCGAAAACGGACAGTTGAGACAGACATGACTCGTACTGAATTTTGGGATCAGTGGCTTCAGAGGCTAACCAGGTGGAAAGGATAGATCAGTGGATGTGTCACACTAATGAAACTTTGTTGGGTCGACGCCGTGAGACCAGATCCAGAAAAGTGAAGTGGTGGACCCATGAGCTGGATCAGATGAGATTGTTTGTCAGGCGTCTCCAGAAGCGATTCCAGTGGACCAGATGTACTAACGCTGAAAATCTAGTACAGCGTACTGCTGACTATCGTTCTGCTTTAAGTACGTATAAGGGCGAGATTGTTAGGGCAAAAGACCATCTGAAAAAAATAATAATAGTATAATTATTTTTAAAGTTATTGTTAGATAAAATATTTAAACACTTACTTTATATTATGTTATCCACTTTCTATTATGTTATCACAGCGTTGCCTGAGATTTTAAATGATTTATAATAATAAATCTATAGATCAATTCATATTGACTTTGCTTTTTACTCCTGAAATTAATATGTCGAAATTTAAATCTACATTCAAATTATATAATTGAGAACAACTTTCACAAAATTTACCAAAACCACACATTTTCTACTTTTCCAAAATTCTTTGGGCTTGAGTAGTAAAAAAATACTTTTAAAACTAGCAACAAAGCAATAAAAAATATTAATACTTAAGATTTCGGATTTTTAATAATTTTCTCCTTTAAAAATTAAGAAAGCTAAAACCAAAATATATTTCCTCAAGAAGCCTTCACAGGATCACACTTTACGTACGTTAAGTCTTAAAAGTAAGATAAAATTCCATCCCTTTTTTAAAAAATGATAATAAAAGTCATATGATTTATACTTTTTGTGCTTCCACGATTGGTATAAAAGAATAACAAAGTAAGATGGAAACTGCTGTTTCACTTTTTGTGAGTTTACATAAAAAGAAATCCCTGATCTAATGCGTCGAAGAGAGCCATACGAATGACAAAATTTCCATCAGTATTTTACTCAATGTAGTAAGTTTTAATTACATATCGTGTTTAGACGGTCTCATCCGTATCTTTCTACATAAAATTTTGACAGACTACTTTCGTGCTAGTGTTAAGGGGCTTTAAAATAAATAATATTTATTGATGTAGGGAAAAAATGTGGATTAATTACACAAATTACAAAACAAAATTCGTTTCTTTTATCCGTAATTTTTAAGTTAATTAAATTTTTAAAATTTCAAAACAAAATTTTTTCTTATAAATAATTTATAAATCAATTTTTTTATTGAAATTTTGTTTTATAAACCTTTTATAAAATAAACTATTGTTTAGCTTTTGAACAGACAAAAATCACTTTTTAAGACAATACCCGTACTTTTGCCCGCTTTTCATCATTTCTTCCTTTTTTACTCGTTTTGAACAAACTTTCGCTATGGAAATTTGCTAATTAAAATTTCTTACGGTTGTTACAACGTTGGTAGTAAAATGTGCAGAAAATGTGTAATAACACTGCCAAATTACACATTTAGTTTTGCAATTGAAAAATTGTAAGATCAGACGATTTTCTGAACATTTTACTGACAACGTTGCAAGATCTGACAACTGTGTATCTTTGGTTTTACACTTTGGATAAATAAAGCGAAAATAATTTCGCGTTAGAATATACAAAAATCAGTTTTCAAGCACAAAAGTAGCGATTTTTCCAGTTTTTTGCACTTTTTCCATTTTTTTATACCGGTTTTGTTCCAACTTTCGCATCGCAACTTTGCTAATACATGTTTCTGACATTTTAGAATGCTAAATCGAAAATATTTTCGCATTAAAATAGCCAAAAATTTATGCACAAATGTACAAATTTTTTCCCATTTTTCGTCGTTTTCACCTATTTTTTTTACTCCTTCGCAAAGTTATATGACGCTTCCAGACATAGATCTTTTTTTGTTTCAAAATTGAAGAATATTGGTTCATCCGTTTAGGCATAATTGACGCAAAAACCAATAAGCAAACAGACTTACAAAGAAATTTATAATATACTAGCTAATACCAGGTATGCTCCGCTACCCCAATCGAATTTAAATACATAATAACCCAATAAATTTTTAATTAGTTACTAAATTATAACATTTTTCTAAAGATTTATTATAATTTCTCTTGATGACAATATATTTATTACATTTAAATTCTAAAAAAATAAATTAATGATCTATTTATTTCTTATACTTGCTTAAATTTAATATATACTTTATTTCTTACAAAATAATTCATTGTTTTAACATCTAGTATAAATAAAAACCCCACTTAAAGATTTCGAAAATTCTAACCATAATAGTTTTCCAGATTAACAATATGTTACATATGAGTGATGCCAAGCAAATTATTGCAAGTTCGCCAATATCAATCTATGAAAAATTGGAATTATGTAACAGTTCTATCTATCTATCTATCTATCTATCTATCTATCTATCTATCTATCTATCTATCTATCTATCTATCTATCTATCTATCTATCTATCTATCTATCTATGTATCTATCTATCTATCTATCTATCTATCTATCTATCTATCTATCTATCTATCTATCTATCTATCTATCTATCTATCTATCTATCTATCTATCTATGAAAAATTGAAATTATATAACAGATATACGAAATTTTTTTTTAATTCATATATGTGGTGCCAAGGCCCCTATTGAAAGTCCGCCCGTTATTTTCTAAATATTCGCATAAATGCAAAGTTATTCATATAAAATTTGAAGACTCTAGCTATAGTAGTTTCTTAGATATACGATTTTTTCTATTTAATACATGTGAGGGCTTCAAACTCCCGAGGTGAAAGTCCGTCCTGTTTCATCCAAAATGTCCATTATGTCCACAAAATGATCTATTATGTCCACAAAAGTCGACAAAACATAGTTTTATAGAACTAAAAAAGTAAAAATACTCCGAAATAAAGTTAAAAAACAAATCAAATAATCCCCATTTTTAACATACTGACTGGTGTATCATTTGTTAATTGACCCAATTAAACAACATGTTTAAGATTTAATACTAAACATGCACTGTATTTAAATATGAAAATAAACATAAATCTAAACTGCATCTAAACATTAAACAAAAGTATGAGATATTCTACTTACCGTTCGGTTAAATGGAATGAACAATGGCAAACGGGAAAGTAGGAGAAATATCTAAAGAAAAATTAAGTATTAATAGCTATATAGATAATTTGAATTAAATAAAGACTTACTGTTCAGTATATATTGGTATAAATAAGACGTGTTTCTTCTTCGTTTTTAAACTAATTTTTTTAATAAAAAAGGAAAATATTTGACCACCATTTTTAAATTTTACCTTAAAATATATAAAGGTTTTTCATTTTGGCGCCCGAGCAGGGACTTATCTTTTTATACCCTTCACCTTCGTGAGAAGGGTATATATAAGTTTGTCATTCCGTTTGTAATTTCTATAATATAATTTTCCGACCCTATAAAGTATATATATTCTGGATCCTTATAGATAGCGGAGTCGATTAAGCCATGTCCGTCTGTCTGTCTGTTGAAATCAGTTTTTAGAGGACCCCAGATATCGGCGAAATCCGAATCTTCAATAATTCTATTAGACATGTTTTCGAGAAGATCGCTATTTAAAATCAGCAAAATCGGTCGGTAAATAACGGAGATATGAACAAAAATCCGAGACAACCTCTGAAAATTTCATCAAAAAATTGTTATAAAAGCAACAACAACACTGAATATAGAAAAAGATTTACATGTGTGTGTGTGTAGATGTATTTGGTTTTATTCAGCTGTGTATTTTTTTGTTTTGTTTGGAATCCAAACATACCAAAAGAACACAGCAAAAAAATATGATTTGCATTTTTTGTTAAAATAAAATAATATTCCCTTTTGTATTGCAAATATATTTTTTAGTGAATAGAAAAAAGTATTTAAAACGTTTTCAATTATATGAGAGTAGATTGTGAGTTATTGTACAATAATTTTTATGCGAATAATGTAAGTTTGAAATTTAAAACTAACACAAATTTTTCCCAAGTGCTTTTGAAAACAATTTTTTTTACGATAAACAAAAACAAAATCTACGTCTCGTCAATGTTTACCAGCAATGAATTAGAGGTCGAAGTCGACCGGCTTCTAGTCGGAGCTTAGCCGCCGCCGAACTATACTTAGTTGCTTGAGCCGCCGCCGAAACATTGGGCTTAAATCGACTCTAATTTTTTTAATGTTTTTATTAACAAGACTGTAAGATCAATTATGTTTAAAATACACTATGGTGAAGGGTATATAAGATTCGGCACAGCCGAATATAGCACTCTTACTTGTTCTATTTATTATCAATTGTGAATTCGTTAATATATTACGATCCAATTGTGTTATTTTGATAAGATTATACAAAATAAAACATTAAACTTATTGCTAATATATTGCAAAAGTTTAGAAACACGTCTTGCTAAAGTAATCGAGCATTTTTAAAACATCGTTACTTACTTTGAGCACTGTCATCTCGTACCGATGCCTCGCTGTCGTTGCCGAAACTGTACAAGCAATCACCAGAAAAGTAATACGGATTCAGGGCTGTCTGATGCCAAGGTAACGTGCAACTAAGTTTTGTGAAATTCTAACTTACAATCTGTAATATACTCAGATTGAGAGATAATTTTGTAAATTGCTTTAAATTATGTAACATGCATTTCTACGGGTAAATTTCACGAAATTATATTGCACTCCATTTGCAATTTTTGTTATATAAAAGTGATGCTAACCTGAAAAAAAGAAAGAAAAACAAAAACTATTTTTATTGTCCACGGAAATATTTGATTCACACGTACATCCCTGCCATTTTATAAATTTTCACGATCGCATCCAAACGAATATTCACTCCACACAAAGTTGTTTAAACACTTCAAGTTTAACAATTATTTTGTTTTTCATTTATACAATTTTCTTTTTTTTTTGCTATTTTATTCGGCAGTTGTTTATTTGTTTAATAATTTTTTTTCGATTTTACATTTTAGTTAAATATATCGCTTAACGTACGTCAGCTGACTGCCTGTTAATCGATTTTTTATAAAAGGTGGTTTATTTTCCACAAAATAGTTACACTAAACGAAATAAGTCTGTGTGGTTTTCTTTTTTAAAACTAAAAGAATAAATACTATATTTGTGATAAAAATTAAAAAAAGTTTTAACAGATCAAATAATATATATTTTAATATATTATTAAAAGTTTTAGTTTAATATAGTTTGGTTAATAATATCATTCTATTAATTATTATACCTGGCAATACTCTAAATTGGTAAGTGGTGACATAAATGGTTCAGGGTATTGTTATTGATCTTTTCTTTAAAAATATACTATCCATGAACAAATAATAATCAAAAAATAATAATATAAATCAAATTTTTTTTAAAGACCTAAAAATAAATAAAACTCGTGTATAAAATCAAAAATAAAAATTAAAAGATTAAATTAAAAAGCGGATAAAACAAACATAAATAAGCTTTGATGAGGAATTGGTATTAAGTTGCCATTATATTATTTAATGAAATCTGAAAGTGGAAAAGGAATCTGGTTGCTGGTGTGGTTTTCTACTGGACATAGGACAGAATATAATCAGGTATTTCTTTTGTAATCAATTTGAAATAAATCCCAAAATAAATAATGCGGTATTTAATTTTATTATATTAAAGGCCTATTCACAAACCAAATTTTTTTCTTATAAACAATTTATAAATCAAATTTTTTATGGAAATTTTTTTTATAAAATAAGCTATTGTTTATGAATAAGGGATTAAGTATATAAGTAGCAATTACTTTTGCTTCTTCATTAAAAAAATAATAATTCTATTACGTTCCGTATTTCGTCCCCTTTTCATTTTTTGGAATAATGATATAAACTTTTAAGTAAATATACATTTCTGTTTAAAATTTCTTGAAGTCATTATGAAAAACACGAAATTCCCTTTTTTGATTACAGCAAAATACTTCTCAAGTATTTGAATTTTTCGGATAAAGTACCTAAATTGCACATAACTGCTCGTTATGTTTGAATTACCCACATGCTAATTAATTTTTTTACGGTTGTTACAACGTTGGCAGTAAAATGTGCAGAAAATGTCTAATAACACTACCAAATTACATAATTAGTTTTGCAATAGAAAAATTGTAAGATCAGACTGATTTTCTGAACATTTTACTGACAACGTTGTAAGATCTGACACTTTAGATAACTAAAGCGAAAATAATTTCGCGTTAGAATATACAAAAATCGGTTTTCAAGCTCAAAAGTACCGATTTTTCTAGTTGTTTGCCCTTTTTCCATTTTTTGATACCAGTTTTGATCCAGCTTTCATCCCAACTTTGCTAATACATGTTTCTGACATTCTGGAATGCTAAATCGAAAATATTTTCGCATTAAAATAGCCAAAAATATGTTTTTATGCATAAAAGTACCAATTTTTCCAGTTTTTCGTCGTTTTCACTTATTTTTTACCCCTTTTAGTCTAATTTTTGGAAAGTTATATAGCATATTGACGCTTCTTTGTTTTAAAATTGAAGAATATTGGTTCATCCGTTTAGGCGTGATTGACGCCTAAGGAGTAAAGATATATGCATATCTTTAATAGATAATTTATATATTTTACCTCATAATGTTTAAATTACTTTTATCATCACATCATATATGGATCGAGTTAATAATATATTATTACCTTGTTACTTTTTGAAGTTTTTTATTGATATTTGTTGCATTTATAAAGCTACGTTCAGACCTGTAAAATATTTGGTCCAAATATTTGTTATAAAATATATATAAAGATGCGTCAAACAAATGCAATATTTATTTTATGTTCAGACTTGAATATTTGATGGTATTGTTTTATCAAACAGTGCAAAAATAATTTGGTTCAAACACACACATGTTTCGCAGCCACAGTATATCGTATATTTTCATTCAAGAAAAAAAACAATTTGGCAATTTGTTTTAATTTTAACTATTTTTATTAGGTTTAAAATTAAATTTTTATAATAAAAGTGTTTGTCGAATCTGATCATTTTCATAAAACAAATTGATTTGCTGGCAAATAAATATTTTCTCATTGTTTCATCAATGTGATCACCAAAAGTCTAATAATTTACGTCATTTTGGTAAAATAATTACTTGATCTTGCAAACCAAATGTAAGATCAAACAGCGTCAATGACAGCTGTTCATTGTTTATTTTCTGAAAAAGAGTGTTATCACCTCATACAAAAATGTAAATAGTCGCTTATATGACTGGTTTTATTTTATTTTTAATAAAATATAAATCTGAGACAAAGTTGTGACATTTAATTGAAATACAAGCAATTGCGTAAATTAATGATAATTATTATTTTTGTTGTTTGTTTTGTTATTTATTGGTTGGTAACAACATACTATATATAGTTATACTACATAATATATGCATCTATAGTCTAGTTTAAGAGATACTGTTATCTCGGAGTATGAAGTTAGGCCACATTTCATAATTCAAGGACAAGCTTATCGCAGATTTAAGTTTGTGAAATTGTAAACAAAAGTGTTCTTGTTTGGAAGGACTAAAATAATATATTTCCGAAACAGATGTGACTCTTTATTCGTCTTCAATACGTTAATCCAGGTAATTTTAAATATAAATATTCCATTCCGACGTGATACACAGATTTTAACTTGATTTTGTCGACCAATGTTATTAAATTAACATCAGAAGATGCATAAATAGTCAAAACCATGCAGTAAAAATCACAGTACTTTCGCAAAGAGTTCAAGTCATATATTATGTGGATAAACGCCTTCCACAACAATATCGAAGAAGTTCGACTTTCTTATATTATTTTCCCGAAAAATTAGCTAACATACTCAGATTACCCGTCTGCAATCGCAAAAACATTTTGCAACGTGACTCTTTAAGCACATGTCGACGATATTTGATGAACAAACCTTTTCGTTACCTTAATGAAAAATGAACGTGAAAGATCTCACGATCATAAAATTAAACATCATGTTAACATTTCAACAATGAAGTCATTCTATCTTCAAAAACAGGCAATTGAAACTTCTCTGAAATATTAATTATTCTCAATGTACGGGAATATTTTATAGAAATGACATATCTACATCTGTTTGACCTTGGGATTTATGGACTATGACAATTTTCGGATGAACAATTACATATTTAGAACAATAAGATATCAAAATATGTATGGGGGTCCGCGAATTTAAATAAATTACTCAAGGGGTCCGCGAAGTATAAACCGGGGGAACCTCTGATCTAGTCTATAGTCAAGCTATAGTTTAGTCTATAGTCTTGTTTATAGTATTGTTTATAGTCTAGTTTATAGGTTATAATCTAGTCTATAGTTTAGTAATTAATTGAGAAATTATTTAATTAATTTATTACTCAATTTATTTAAAAAATTATTTATTATATTAATGGATATAATTTTCAATTTTATAGATATCCGGGCTTATAGCGATTTTTTTGAAATCGCTATAAACCGTTCCAAACAACCAAGGTTTTTCGCTACATTGACTATACTAAATAGCAACAACATGACAGTAAAGATCCACCATCTATCTCTTTTCCACTTGCACAAGGTATTGAAATGTAATTTCAATACATTGTGCAAGTTTATCCATCTCTTTTCCACTTGCACAAGGTATTGAAATGTAATATCAATACTTTATGCAAGTCTATTTATCTTTTTTCCACTTGCACAAGGTATTGAAATGTAATTTGTATTTTTATACCCTACACCACAATAGTGGGGAGGGTATTATACAATAGTGGGAGAGTATTATATAGTATACCCACCTTAAAGTATACCGATCGCTTCAGAATCATTTTTTGAGTCGATTAAGACATATCCGTCCGTCTGTCTGGCTGGCTGGCTGTCCATGTGAACCTTGTGCGCAAGGTACAGGCCGCAATTTTCAAGATAATTTGATGAAATTTGGAACAAGCATGTTTTTTTGGCACAGAGACGAAAAATATATCCTTTCCCAAATTTACCGAGAATCATTTAGAAATTTTAGTTTTTTTTATCAATAAATTGCTTAAATATTTTGGAATTATGGTAATATTTAATGTAAAAGTTTCTTTAAAAAATCAAGTATGAATTTATAGTCGGACATTGCCGACCATATGATACCCTACACCAGTAAGTATGTTAAAATTTTGATTTTTTTTTTTAAATAAAGCATTTAATTTGTTTTATTGTTGAATATTTTTACTTATTGTTGACAAAAAAGAGAGATTTTCTACAATAGGGCTCATAGGGGAGAAGAGGTAAATATGGGCCTATCCTTATAAATTTTGGTAGATGAATTTACGTCTACTACAAAGTCATTAATAATCGTTTTAT
Source organism: Lucilia cuprina (assembly GCF_022045245.1). Taxonomy (NCBI): domain Eukaryota; kingdom Metazoa; phylum Arthropoda; class Insecta; order Diptera; family Calliphoridae; genus Lucilia; species Lucilia cuprina. The sequence continues at coordinate 7,322,467 of NC_060949.1, forward strand.
AAGTAATTATAAGTTAATTTTGACCATCAAGTCATTTTCTGAAGGGGAGTCTGTATGGGAGCTAGGGTCAAATGAGGCCCGATCACAATAAAAATTAGTATTGTCAATTATTGTTCTATAAAACTAATTTTTGCTGATTTTCGTTGACATTATAAAACATTTAACGTACTTATGAGCCTAAAAGCCCGATTCGGGGGGTACGGTTGTATGGGGGCTAGGAGGAATAATGGTCCTTGAACCAAAAAAACAGCATGTGCCAAATTTTATCAAATTATCTTGAAAATTGCGACCTGTAGCGTGCGCACAAAGTTTACATAGACACACAGACAGACGGACGGACAGACGGACATAGCTAAATCGACTCAGAAAGTGATTCTGAGGCGATTGGTATACTTTAAAGTGGGTCTAGGACCAATATTTTTGGGTGTTACAAACTTCAGCACAAACGCATAATACCCTCCCCACTATAGTGGTGCAGGGTATAATAAAAATTTTAAAAATTTACTCATGGTGTAGGGTATTATATGGTCGGCCATGCCCGACTATACTTTTCTACTTGTTTTTGTGGTAAAATTTTGATGAAAAACAATATTAAATGAAATTTTAGAATATATAGAAGTTATTATTCAATGATATAGATTTTTAGTAAATATAAACACATATATTTTTGGCTTTTGGTTTGGTTGCGCATTAGCTGTTCTTGTTGTTATGTTCCTTTTTGCCTGCAAACAAAAATCATGTTTTTTTACTGTTTTATGCTTTACGAAATTATTTGTTGTAATGTGAACACCGGGCCAACAAACTTTTACTATTTGTATTGAATTTTGTTTGGCTTTGTTTTTTTAAACAAAATGTCAAAATAGAAATACAGTGGACGTCCACTAGTACGAATTATATAATGTCAGGCCCTTTCGTAGTACCGAAAAATTCGTATTATTGAACAAACATTTTTGAATGTTTAAATTCAAATAATACACATAAAATATAGGATTTTATTTATTTTTTGTTTTATTTTTCATGAAAAATTACATAACGAAACAAAAATATAATAAATATGTATTATTTCAAATTTCTTGTAAATAAACAGGCATAAAAGGCTTATATTTACGTATACGAATTGTTAATAAAAGTATCGTGAGTCCAATGGTTGAAATGATATATAGAAGGTTTTAAATTTTAATGTTTTTAAAAATATGTGTGCCAAAGACAATTTGCATGTACATATCTGTTCCAAAATGTATAAAACATGTTCAGATTACATAAAAGTTTAATTAGAAACTTGAATGGAATATACTTTCAAAAAAATTCTCTAATTTAAAATTATCTCTTAAAAAATTGGAATAGTTAAAGGTTCACATATAGTAATGCTTAATCCCATTGGAATGTGGAGTCATACTACTTTCAAAATTGACAGTTCATACATATATAAATAACATTTTACTTATTCGAAAATCCATAATTAAACATTGTTGTTTATTACTTTGCAAAATGATTCCTACGACCTTGATTTGTAAATATACATACAGTAAATTGTGTGTATAGGACTTTTAAAAACACAAAACATTTGTAATAAATACAAAAAACTTCAAAATTACTGAGCTAAAGGTGAATGATATCGAAATCATAAAATAAAAACAAAATAAAAACTTCATTCATACGCAAATAAAACCAAAATTCCCATAAAAATGCGTTATTCGTACTATCGAACAGAAAAATTGTGACTTTATTCGTACTATAGAGTAGACAATGCAACAATTTTGCCATTCGTATTATTGGACATTCGTAATAAAGAGGGTACGTACTATTGGACTCATTTTAAGCACATTATGAAATAAAAATGTATTTAATTTTTTGTTTTTAGGCAGAAATTTCTATGAAATCGTAAAAAATATTATTAAATAGTTTCTTTAAGGTTTAACAAAAATGTTTCATGTTTGGTGTTCACATTGTGTTCACACTAAGAAAATATTTGCAGGTTGACAAATAAAAATGTTTCACGAAAAACAGCTGATATTTTGTTTGCTCTTCAAAAATATTTTGTAAGTTTGACTTAAATGATACTTGCAAATTGTTAATACTTGTATCTTCATAAAAATAATTTGTTTTTAAGGCATTACATGATGGTTTTTTTTCAACGGGTTTTCATTGTCTCAAATTACTTATTCATTTTTGTTATAGTATATTCTTTTTAAAATGGTTTTGATATAATGAGATTCTTCACCTCTGTTTTATATTAAAGGACAAACATTTTGCCAGAGAAACGGACATTGAAAAAATTAAGCCATAAAAAAATACTATTCTATTTTTATAAATATAACAGATTTTAAGCACTTACTTTATACATTTGTAAAATGTGGTTTTATAATTTAGTTTTAATGTAGTATTTCATTGACAAAGAGTGGCTTCTAATTATTGATTTGTTACTTGATTGTGAAGTAAAATCGATTATATTTATGTATACACCTTCAAAATGATAATTCAATAGTGCTAGTGTTTACTTTTTTAATTACTTGATGGATTAATTGAGATGTTCCTATAGCATTATTTATTATTTTCTATTGATACATTATAATTTAAAAAGAACCTTGCCTAATTCGATTTCTAAGTTGCCTTGGTAGTACTTTTATTTTGAAAATTCCAGTTTATTAACAGTGGCTTGGTTTGTTTTAAGGCTGATGGTAGCAATTGGAATGATATTTTAAATTATTTTTAACGAATTTTCAACATAGGAAAGTTGTTAACGACAAAGAATCACCAAACACGAAGAAACTTAATTTCACTTATGCGGGGGTTAAGTGGAAGCGGTATTTGCGTTATTTTGTAAGTTAGCTAAGAGTTGTTAAATACAATGAAGAATTCCTTGATAGACTACATTAATAGTTTTTTGGGGTGAATAATTTGGGTTTTCAGTATGAGCTCGTTCTGCACGATAATACTGATATTACTAAATACGAAGGATGTTTTTAATAAATAAATTTCATTATGGTCATCAGAGATTTTTTTGGGTAATGGGAGTGAATAATTGGAAGGTTGGCATTTTTTCCTATAACATACTATTATTTTTCATTAGATGGTTAAATATGTAGTTGTTTAACCAATCCATGTTTTGTTTCAGGAAATTTCTGACATCTTAAATTTGCTTCTCTTTCATCTTCACCAACAAAATATATTTGCAAGAACTGTGGATTTTCATGTAAAGGCAATAAACTTCCCACCAGGTGATAAACTTGACCTTGCACTTGAAACGTTGGCATGAAGCCATCTTGGAAAATATGCCCTGCTCCAAATGTCATAATTTGAAAGCAACCATTATATTTTTCTTATATTGTTCATGAAGTGCTTATGTTCAAGGTGGTTGTCCATTAGTAAACTGTGGAGTAAATCACGTTGGTTTCCTAATGCTTCTAGTTGAACTTTCCCTCCATTGCAGCACATACCAGATGATTCAACTTTCCACTACAATTCTTGCACTTATTGTTCATTTTTCCAATATCTATAGTTTGGTTTGTTGATATGAACGCAACTGCTTCTCTATGAGCTTCTGGATTGTTTCCTGATATTTTGCAACAGCCTCTATGTACTTCAGTTTTTTTTTTTGCATAAGTTTTTGCAGCATCATTCAATTGTTTTTTTATATTCTCTGAAAATCTGGCTCGCCGTTTCCGCGAAACCATTTGCGATTCACATGGAATATATACATCAAAATGCCCTCCTGATAAATTTCCTGAAAACTTCACCTTTTAGCCGTTGTTTAACATAAAGTTCTCCATTGTAGTAAACCTCTATACCCACGATCGGCAACTCCTATACACAGTGTCTCATTTGAGCTGTCATAGAAGAAGGTTGTGTCGTCGTCGCTCGTTTCTTGCTTTTGCAATGAAAATGAACAAAAGTATATTAATGAAGGGATGGATAATACTATTATTGTTGTACACTACATATTTAGTAGTTTCTAGAATTATTAACTTTTTAAAATGTTTTTTCTTTCAATATAATTTGCAAAATATAATAATTAATCAAAATTAAATGTACTTTTGTTTAATTTTTACCTTTAATATGTATATATTTAATTACAAATAAAGTTAAAAAGCTAAAATTTGTGTTTTTTATATACATGGGGCATTTCACGTCAAGTGAACCAACTTTTGAAATCGATGTCTTCGATTTGCACCATAGTTAGTTCTATTGGATAGTAATTCAGACACACAAATTTTCCAACAAGATCGCTCGTGAACTTTCTATGTTAGAGGCGGTCAAAATTTGACATTTTTGGTCATGCAGGTGTTTTTTCTCATCCATGTAACTTATTACCTATTGTTCTTAGCAAAATGTGTCCCCCAAATAGTTTAGATAGTACTATTTATGCAATCTTTCGAAAAAATTAAAAAAAATTTAATAAAAAATTTGTTTGATTTTTTTTTAAATCAAAAACATTTTTGACTTTTTTTCAAAATGGGCCCTTTTTATTTTTATTTTTTTTAAAGAAAGCTTAAGTCTTTTCCTAAGCGACCTATATGGTCGCTTAGTGGGATGCACGTGGGATATCTATCAAAAAAATATTTTGTAACTCAAGATTTAAAATTTTTGATTTTTTTTGCAAAATCAAAAACTTTGTTGACTTTTTTTAAAAAATGGACCCATTTTTATTTTTTTTTGCTCAGAAGAAAGCTTATGTGTTTTCCTTTAACACCCTTTTTGATCGCTTAGTGGGATGCGAGTGGGATATCTATAAAAAAATGTTTTGTAACTCAAGACAAATGTTTTTAAATTGATTTTTTCATATTGTGTGTAAGTGTTTCTAAAACCTTAAAAATAAAAACCACAACAACTGACCGAATAGCCACTGGAAGGGTGCAATATGAGGACGACCGCTATTAATTTTCCACCCCCAAAATTTGTCTGAGTTTTGTATCTTGCGGCTTTTTTAGTCAATCCTAGAGGTAGTTTTCAGCGCACGCGATTTTCATTGTTAAAATATCAGGTGCTGAATCTAATAACGCCAAGAAAGGATTGGCAACAAAAAGCAGCTAATAAAGGTGACAAATAAGGAGGATAAAAGTATGGATATTTAAAATTTAAAAACTTCATAAATTAAGTGTAAAAATTGTTATTATATAAATTGATCCATTGTGATTAAGATTAAATTTTACTAAATTATTCATCTTTTTATTATTATTATTATTTTGATAGATATCCCACTCGCATCCCACTAAGCGACCAAAAAGGTTTTAAAGGAAAAGACCTAAGCTTTCTTTTGAGAAAAAAAATTAATAAAAAAGGATTGCATTTTGGAAAAAAAGTCAAAAAGGTTTTTGATTTTTCAAAAAAAAAAGGAAAAAATTGTATGTCTTGAGTTACAAAACATTTTTTTATAAATATCCCACTCGCATCCCACTAAGCGACAAAAAGGGTGTTAAAGGAAAACACATAAGCTTTCTTCTGAGCAAAAAAAAAAAAAATTAAAAAATGGGTCCATTTTTTTAAAAAAGTCAACAAAGTATTTGATTTTGCAAAAAATTCAAAAATTTTAAATCTTGAGTTACAAAATATTTTTTTTGATAGATATCCCACTAAGCGACCAAAAAGGTTTTAAAGGAAAAGACCTAAGCTTTCTTTTGAGAAAAAAATTAATAAAAAAGAGTCCATTTTGGAAAAAAAGTCAAAAAAGTTTTTAATTTTTCAAAAAAAAGTAAAAAATTATATGTCCTGAGTTACAAAACATTTTTTTAATAGATATTCCACTCGCATCCCACTAAGCGACAAAAAGGGTGTTAAAGGAAAACACATAAGCTTTCTTCTGAGCAAAAAAAAAAAAATAAAAAATGGGTCCATTTTTTTAAAAAAAGTCAACAAAAATCATGATTTTGCAAAAAAAAAATCAAAAATTTTAATTCTTGAGTTACAAAATATTTTTTTTTTGATAGATATCCCACTCACATCCCACTAAGCGACCATATAGGTCGCTTAGGAAAAGACTTAAGCTTTCTTAAAAAAAATAAAAAGGGCCGATTTTGAAAAAAAGTCAAAAATTTTTTTGATTTTAAAAAAAATTAAAAATATTTTATTAAATTTTAAAATTTTTTTTTTCGAAAGATTTCATAAATAGCTATCTAAACTATTTGGGACACATTTTGCTAAGAACAATAAGTAGTAAGTTACATGGATGAGAAAAAACACCTGGATGGCCAGAACTATGGTGCAAATTTCATCGCGATCGGAAGACATCGATTTCAAAAGTTGGTTCACTTGACGTGAAATGCCCCACATATATTTTAATATTTAAAATAAATATGTGCAAAACAGGGCAAAAAACATTTGCTACTTTTAAACTGAAAAATATTAGATTTGTGTTACATTAATATTATTTCCAAATATCAGTTTTCCATACATGCATTTTTGTGGAGATGAGAGTATAATGATTTCTCATATCTTGTTTTTTCGCTCTTTCACTTATACAAGTGCAAAATGTAGTAGTATATGTTTGCCGATCCTGGCTCTATACATATTGGATATAATTATGTAGCAGCAACCAGTTCACAAAAACTACCATATGTACCCGTTAGTGACATCTCGCTAACGTGATTCGAAATACTGGGATAGTTGTCTCCATCAGGATTGTGTCTCATTATTTTCAATTCTCCCCAATTATCTACCACATGTCTAACAATTTCCTCACGAATTTCTGTTGGAAATATTTGGCAATCATACAAAATGTACGATATGACCCCAAAAAGACATGCACCATCTTTATTAATTTAAACAATATTATGGGCCAATTTAACTCCACTTATATTTATAACTTCTCTTTCCATTTTCACAATTAATACGATATGATAAAATAATAAGGGAAATCACTATAGTCGACAGTAAAAATTGTATATACTCAAAATGTAAATGAAAATTTAAGACCATCAGTTAGTTTTATGTTTGAAAATATACTGTATGCAATTTCAGAATGAAAGATGTTTAAGCTGAAAAAAATTTAAACACGTTTCCCTATTATTTTGCATAACCTACATTTAAAAAAAAAAAATTAATTAAAACGCGAAAATAATTTGTTTGTTTATGTAATGTGTAAAGTTTTTATGATTTTTACAATAATCTTAATATTTAATGCTCGTAATAATTTATCATACATTTAAAAAATTTAATTCTACAATGACGAGTATTATATAGCTCCCAATACTAAACAAACCTTACCAACAAAGAATATATTTCTGTAATTTTAGCCCTCTAACTGATCCCGTTCACTCTATCGTAACCCAGCAGTTCGACGGGACAGTCCCGAACTGACCACTTAACCTACCACTTGTGGTGGCCCCTAGCCACCTGACTACCCAAGTGACCGACCATTTTACATGGGCTTGTCCTACGAGGAAGTCAATCGTCACTCTACAATCTACCTCCACTCTCGCTTACAAAGGGGACACTAAATTGACGACTGTCTTCATTCTTGAAAAAAATAACTTTTAAGAATATAATGGCTAGGTTACTTGAGGACAGTAAAGAGACGACTGTCTTTGCTCCCGCTTACAAAGAGGACACTAAAGTGACGACTGTCGTACCCAGCAGTTCGACAAAGAGTCAATGCATACGAAAAAGACAGTAATTTCCACTAATAGTTACCCACCTGGATAATCGTAATTCATATGTTTTGGGTCATTCGTCACGAATGTACCCTTTGTAATCGAGAATGAAGACAGTCGTCACTTTAGTGTCCTCTTTGTAAGCGAGAGCGGAGACAGTCGTCTCTTTACTGTCCTCAAATAACCTAGAGATTATACTCTTAAAAGTAGTATATTTTTGTTGTATTTCCGAAAGTAGTTATTTTACCCATCTTTTGGAGAAATGATTATTACTTTCTACTAATATGCCACCATCTGGTGGACTCAAATTTATATCTTTTGGGTCAATCGTCACATTATTGTCCCAAAGTATTCTGGAGAGTAGACACTTGAAGTTTTAAATTTTAGTTCCATTAATATTTTAGTCAGCCAGGTGACTCCAATTTGTATGTTTTTGTCTTTCTTCACAAATAAACTCTTTGTAATCGAGAATGAAGACAGTCGTCACTTTAGTGTCCCCTTTGTAAGCGAGAGCTTTTTTTTTTTTTTTAACGGAAAAGATATATGATTATTTATTTGGTGTAATAATATGTTGAATAGGGAATTATTTAAAACTATTATTTGATACTATATATATATTGTATCAAAGTCAAATATATTGTTGTGATTTTGTGATAGAATTTCTTATCATACTCAAAAAATTGCAGAGCATTATAGTTTCAGCATTTAAACGTTGAATAAATAGTATGCTATTCGTGTAAGTCGAATGTTATTAACCCAGCACCAAATACTAAACAAACCTTACCAACATAGAATATATTTCTGTAATTTCACGGACATTGCTAGATTGCTATATAATCCAATAAGGACCCAGAATATACACTTTTGTGGGTCAACGGCCAAACTTAATGACAATATCATTGGATGTAAATCCAATGTACATGCATATGTATTGATTTGTTCATTTTCGAATTTCAATTTTATTAAAACTTACTTTTTTAATACATGCTACTAATATTTTATTAAGGAAATTTTTGCACTTTGAAATCTGATTTTTTTTCACAAATTGCTCAGATTGGGTATTGAAACCGAAAAATGTTCTTGTATAATGACAGCGTATAAGCAGTGCTGTAAGCCAACCAAAGTTAAAAGAATACTAAATGAAACAGGGTTTACTGGATAAACATAATAAAATTTTAACATTGCAAAGAACTAAAATTTTCCGAATAACATAAGTAAAGTCACACATTCTAATTAAAAATAATGTAAATAAAAGAAAATTTATGGAAAAGGGCTGATATTTTAAGGATTATTTAAAAAAAATTGTTCACAAAATAAAGAAAATAAAATGCCAATTAAAATGGAGTTTTTCATTTCACTTACAAATAAGTCGAGTTTTTTAATCACTTTAAATAAAAAAATGTGTTGTATGCTTTATAAACCTATGATAAATTGTTATGAATAAGGGGTTAATACTATATAATGTGTATAAAATAGAGAAAATTAATTTAACTGAAGAAAACAAAATTTTTATAAAGTTGGTAACAATTAGATTGTAGGTTTTTGCCTCTACTATAGTGTTACATAAATACTTTTATTTATAATTTATTTGGAATTCACCATTTGTTGAGTAAGGTGAAAAATATATTTAAAAACGGATTGTTTAAAATAAATATTTTTCTTTACGATTAAAAGTTCGTATGTAGTCTATTTCTAGAATTCACCATTTGTTGAGTAAGGTGAAAAATATATTTAAAAACGGATTGTTTAAAATAAATATATTTCTTTACGATTAAAAGTTCGTATGTAGTCTAAGTGGTTTGAAGCTCAAACTGAAATTAGATAACTTGGGTTTGAATATTATTGATGTAAGGGCATTTTTATTGAAACATTATTAAAAAATGTCAGTATTTAAAAAGCATAAAAGTACCAAAAAGAAGTGGTGGATGGATACAGTTTAGAAATTTTTACTGTTTGCCACTGATGATTAAAACCAGTACCAGTTCATTTTTAAATATCTGGGAAACTTATTTATTTTTGACGCTCAAAGGTTTATTAAAAAATATATTTTTTTAAAAAAAAATTTAGCCACTTTTTTACCCTTCATTGCTCGAATTTTAAAAAAGTATCGGAAGGATTTGTAAAACCCTTTAATTTAAATACTATTCATTGAAATTTTTATTTGCGTGGTTATATTTTTTTTAAGTAAAAACAGGATATATTTCGAATTTTATTTATATCTTTGCTTCTTTAGGAGATATTAAAAATACCAATTTTACCCATTTCATCCCCTAAACGTTCGAGTTTCCAAAAATCCCTTCTTAGTGGATCAATACAATACCAAAGTAATCTATAACTAAATGACTCTAGCTTTAACGACGTACAAGAAGAAAACAAACAGGGGGATTTTTGGCAAACTTTTTTCAGAGTTGCACGGAAAGGTTCTTTTCTGTGTATACACATGGATAAGTAAATAAAAATATAAACAAAGAAGAAAATACATAAAAAACGTAAACAAAAAGATAACAAACCATTGTGAATTATCGAAATAAATTTAAAATCCTCTTTGAGCACTAAATCTGAAATGTGTTATTGAATGCGAATCGAAAAACTAATCGATCTATGTATTAAGTATTCTTCGAAGTACTTTCTATGAGATGCTGTGATGTAACAAACTTTGAAGATATTACAAATTTAACAAAGGTGTTTATGCTAAAAAAATTAAAAATGTTAGTTGAGCAGGAAAACTATAATATGTGATCGATAGGTATTAATAGACAAATCGAACCGTATATATATTTTTTTCCTGAGTACTTGCCATATGACGGTATAATGTAACAAACTTTGGCAAATTTAATGAAAAAGTTTTTATACTCAAAAATTTTAAAATATTAGTTGAGCAGCAAAACTATAATATGTCATCGATAGGGAATCAATAGACAATTCGAACCGTATATAGATTATTTTCCTGAGTACTTGCTTTTAGCCGATATACCGTAAAAAACTTTGACAAATTTGCAAAATTTAATGAAAAAGTTTTTATACTCAAAAATTTTAAAATATTCGTTGAGCAGCAAAACTAAAATATGTGATCGATAGGGGATCAACAGACAAATCGAACCGTATATAGATCTTTTTCCTGAGTACTTGCCATAAGATGGTATACGTAACAAACTTTTGCAAATTGGCAAATTTAATGAAAAGGTTTTTATACTCAAATTTTTTTAAATATTCGTTAAGCAGCAAAACTAAAATATGTCATCGATAAGGGATTAATAGAAAAATCGAACTGTATATAGATTTTTTTCCTGAGTACTTGCCATAAGACGGTATAACGTAACAAAATTTTTGCAAATTTGCAAATTTAATGAAAAAGTTTTTATAGTACAAAATTTTAAAATATTCGTTGAGCAGCAAAACTACAATATGTGCTCGAAGAGAATTTTTATTTCGATATTTCAATATTTCACAAATATATCAATGAGTTTGTTATGGTTTGTTATCTTTTTGTTTACGTTTTAATACCCTACACCACCACCTTAAAGTATACCAATCGGCTTACAATCATTTTCTGAGTCGATTTAGCGATGTCCGTCCGTCCAAGTAAACCTTGTAATAAAACTACAGGTCGCAATTTTGAATATAATTCAATAAAATTTGGCACTCGATCTTCTATTGTACCAGTTGGAAATGGTTTACATCGGTCTATTATTTAACCTAGCCCCCATACAATTGAACCCGCCGAATAGGGCTTTTAAGTTCATAATTGTGTTTAATACACTCGTATCTGGACAAAAACCAGCCAAACCAAGTTTTATACTAGCCTTGATGACTTAGAAACGATAAAGTTTAATAATTGCTTAATTTAACCTTAAATATATATTTTTTTTACAGACATCGAATATGTGAAATAACATATTTACTCTCCCTTGGAATAAGCCGTGGCGGGAGGGCTTAAGTACTTCTTAACTTTTAAAATATTTAATTAAAAACTTAGAAGGAAACTAATTATTCCGCGAAATACACTGTGGTGTAGGGTATTAAATGGTCTGGCTTGACCGACTATAACATTCTTACTTGTTTAAGTATTTTCTTTGTTATACCCTACACCACTTTAGTGGGGAGGGTATATTGGGTTTGTGCTGATGTTTGTAACATACAAAAATATTCGTCCTATACCCACCTTAAAGCATATACCGGCGGATAGAGAGGCAGATAAAAAAATCACCACTACACACACACTATTGGCATATTTTCATTGAAATTGCACTGAAAAAAATATTTGGTTATTTTTAATTTTGAAGATTAAATTGCATTACTGTAAAATGCAAATATTTATAAACAATATGTAATCAATGTACTTAAGAATGATAATTTCTTTACATAGAAACAACGTTTCTAATTAAAATGTACAAAAAAAGTATGAAACAACATTAACTTATTTACTTTCATTTTATGCATTCTAGAAAATTATTTAGAGTGTACGTTGTTTTTGTAAATTATGCTCTTGCTTTTGCAAGTTGGTTTTGCTTTTTTCAAGTTGTGTTTGCAATTTCTTTAAGAAAGCGACATCAACCTGCTTTGTTGAATGCTGTCAAGCAACTAAATAAAATATTTGTATTTTTGATGCTCTTGTTTAGAGGTTCGTATGCGATCGTTTTGTGTACATGTAATTTGCCGAAAATCTTCGTTGTCAGAACAATACTAGCGCCGACGTCTGCCTTAAAGTATACCAATCGGCTTAGAATCATTTTCTGAGTCGATTAAGTTATGTCCGTCCGTCCGTCTGGCTGGCTGTCCATGTAAACCTTGTGCGCAAGGTACAGGCCGCAATTTTCAAGATAATTGGATGAAATTTGGCACACACGCTTCTCTTGTCCCAAGGACGAAGGCTATTGAAAATGGTTAAAATCGGTCCATTATTTCGACAAATAGGGCCTTTTAGCTTATAATTAATTTAAATGATCTATTATGTCAACAAAAGTCGACAAAACTCAGTTTTATAGAACTTTAAATGACATAATAATAATAAAAAGATGAACAATTTAGTAAAATTTAATCTTAATCACAATAGATCAATTTATATAATTACTTTTACACTTAATTTATGAAGTTTTTAAATTTTCAAATATCAATACTTTTATCCTCCTTATTTGTCACCTTTATTAGCTGCTTTTTTGTCAATCCTTTCTTGGCGTTATTAGATTCAGCTACTGATTTCGCTGCTGGCTTCTTTTTGGCTTTGGAAAGAAATCGCTTTGAGTAGATGCAGAAAACTTTTTTAATTTGAGTCTTCCATTGACAAGCGGTATGAAAGCATGGTATTGAGCAGTGCCATCGATTGTTACCGCAGCATCGAATCTGCTCTTTAGTGTTTTCAATGTTTCCTCATGATCCTCTTTGCTACTAAAAACCATTTTAGTTTCTTTACAATAATTCTTTGCCCAATGGAATAAAGCAGTCGCATCTAAGATGCGATCTTGATGAGGGCACTGGAGGCTATACTTCGCTGCATTTCTTTTGAGGTTTGCTCCAATACCTTCACATGCTCCTTTACCATGAGCAGTAGGATGAAAATGACACTCAGCTGGCATTCCAAAAATTTTTCATGAGCTGTAATATTTGCGAAGCTACTTTTGTTTTTAAAATGTTGACGAGCTCCGTCCGAAACGTAATATACATTTTCTACTGTAAATTTTGATTTTAGATAATTTAGTATTATCTTCTGGTACTCATAAACTGCAACGGTGTCATGTTTTAAATCGTCGGATATGACACCGTTGCAGTTTATGAGTACCAGAAGATAATACTAAATTATCTAAAATCAAAATTTACAGTAGAATTGTGTTTCAGGTTTTCTTCTTTCATGTAGTAAATAACTACTGTGAATATAGTTGCTTGGTCGTTATTGAAGTGGAATGCTTGTATGGAATCCTGAAGAACATATTTATAGTTCTCTGCGAAATCAAATGAAATAATGAATTCACCAGACTTCAAATGTGTTTTCAAGTCCTTGAAGAATGACCACTGCTCTTCGACTAAAAAGTCATGGGTTCTCTAATTTAGCAATCTTCTACACAGTCCTTCCACAAAATCTTCCACATTAAAAATTATGGTTTTCAGTGTGCATCTTTCAGTCTGAAGCCAAGATTCAAATTTTAACTCCTCAATACATTCTCGATCAAAAGAGTTAATTAAATTTTCTTTGATGGATGTGGTTTCCGGGCAATTCGAACATTCACCTAAGTGGCAAGAAGTTGTAGCATTAGGGCACATAGTCAATTTAAGCCAATCGCGGTAATGGTGTAAATCTTCTGATGAATCATCTTTTAAGTAATTTAAGATGATTTCCTTCAACATCAATTTAACATTTTCATGGTAAATACAAACACATACTGTGTGAGTTCCGCTGCTTCCTACCAAAACGCAATGTTTTGGCCTCAGTTGTGTAAATTTTGTGAATCCAATTTTGACATCCTCGTATTCAGATTGAAATGTTGCGAATAATTCATTCAGGTTACAGAGAACCTCAAGACATACAATTTTTTCCTTTTTTTTTTGAAAAATCAAAAACCTTTTTGACTTTTTTTCCAAAATGCAATCCTTTTTTATTAATTTTTTTTCTCAAAAGAAAGCTTAGGTCTTTTCCTTTAAAACCTTTTTGGTCGCTTAGTGGGATGCGAGTGGGATATCTATCAAAATAATAATAATAATAAAAAGATGAATAATTTAGTAAAATTTAATCTTAATCACAATGGATCAATTTATATAATAACAATTTTTACACTTAATTTATGAAGTTTTTAAATTTTAAATATCCATACTTTTATCCTCCTTATTTGTCACCTTTATTAGCTGCTTTTTGTTGCCAATCCTTTCTTGGCGTTATTAGATTCAGCACCTGATATTTTAACAATGAAAATCGCGTGCGCTGAAAACTACCTCTAGGATTGACTAAAAAAGCCGCAAGATACAAAACTCAGACAAATTTTGGGGGTGGAAAATTAATAGCGGTCGTCCTCATATTGCACCCTTCCAGTGGCTATTCGGTCAGTTGTTGTGGTTTTTATTTTTAAGGTTTTAGAAACACTTACACACAAATATGAAAAAAATCAATTTAAAAACATTTGTCTTGAGTTACAAAACATTTTTTTATAGATATCCCACTCGCATCCCACTAAGCGATCAAAAAGGGTGTTAAAGGAAAACACATAAGCTTTCTTCTGAGCAAAAAAAAATAAAAATGGGTCCATTTTTTAAAAAAGTCAACAAAGTTTTTGATTTTGCAAAAAAAATCAAAAATTTTAAATCTTGAGTTACAAAATATTTTTTTGATAGATATCCCACGTGCATCCCACTAAGCGACCATATAGGTCGCTTAGGAAAAGACTTAAGCTTTCTTAAAAAAAAATAAAAATAAAAAGGGCCCATTTTGAAAAAAAGTCAAAAATGTTTTTGATTTAAAAAAAAATCAAAAATATTTTATTAAATTTTTTTAATTTTTTTCGAAAGATTGCATAAATAGCTATCTAAACTATTTGGGACACATTTTGCTAAGAACAATAGGTAATAAGTTACATGGATGAGAAAAAACACCTGCATGACCAAAATGTCAAATTTTGACCGCCTCTAACATAGAAAGTTCACGAGCGATCTTGTTGAAAATTTGTGTCTGAATTACTATCCAATAGAACTAACTATGGTGCAAATCGGAAGACATCGATTTCAAAAGTTGGTTCACTTGACGTGAAATGCCCCATGTATATAAAAACACAAATTTTAGCTTTTTAACTTTATTTGTAATTAAATATATACATATTAAAGGTAAAAATTAAACAAAAGTACATTTAATTTTGATTAATTATTATATTTTGCAAATTATATTGAAAGAAAAAACATTTTAAAAAGTTAATAATTCTAGAAACTACTAAATATGTAGTGTACAACAATAATAGTATTATCCATCCCTTCATTAATATACTTTTGTTCATTTTCATTGCAAAAGCAAGAAACGAGCGACGACACAACCTTCTTCTATGACAGCTCAAATGAGACACTGTGTATAGGAGTTGCCGATCGTGGGTATAGAGGTTTACTACAATGGAGAACTTTATGTTAAACACGGCTAAAAGGTTGAAGTTTTCAGGAAATTTATCAGGAGGGCATTTTGATGTATATATTCCATGTGAATCGCAAATGGTTTCGCGGAAACGGCGAGCCAGATTTTCAGAGAATATAAAAAAACAATTGAATGATGCTGCAAAAACTTATGCAAAAAAAAAAACTGAAGTACATAGAGGCTGTTGCAAAATATCAGGAAACAATCCAGAAGCTCATAGAGAAGCAGTTGCGTTCATATCAACAAACCAAACTATAGATATTGGAAAAATGAACAATAAGTGCAAGAATTGTAGTGGAAAGTTGAATCATCTGGTATGTGCTGCAATGGAGGGAAAGTTCAACTAGAAGCATTAGGAAACCAACGTGATTTACTCCACAGTTTACTAATGGACAACCACCTTGAACATAAGCACTTCATGAACAATATAAGAAAATATAATGGTTGCTTTCAAATTATGACATTTGGAGCAGGGCATATTTTCCAAGATGGCTTCATGCCAACGTTTCAAGTGCAAGGTCAAGTTTATCACCTGGTGGGAAGTTTATTGCCTTTACATGAAAATCCACAGTTCTTGCAAATATATTTTGTTGGTGAAGATGAAAGAGAAGCAAATTTAAGATGTCAGAAATTTCCTGAAACAAAACATGGATTGGTTAAACAACTACATATTTAACCATCTAATGAAAAATAATAGTATGTTATAGGAAAAAATGCCAACCTTCCAATTATTCACTCCCATTACCCAAAAAATCTCTGATGTGGACCATAAAGAATTTATTTATTAAAAACATCCTTCGTATTTAGTAATATCAGTATTATCGTGCAGAACGAGCTCATACTGAAAACCCAAATTATTCACCCAAAAACTATTAATGTAGTCTATCAAGGAATTCTTCATTGTATTTAACAACTTAGCTAACTTACAAAATAACGCAAATACCGCTTCCACTTAACCCCCGCATAAGTGAAATTAAGTTCTTCGTGTTTGGTGATTCTTTGTCGTTAACAACTTTCCTATGTTGAAAATTCGTTAAAAATAATTTAAAATATCATTCCAATTGCTACCATCAGCCTTAAAACAAACCAAGCCACTGTTAATAAACTGGAATTTTCAAAATAAAAGTACTACCAAGGCAACTTAGAAATCGAATTAGGCAAGGTTCTTTTTAAATTATAATGTATCAATAGAAAATAATAAATAATGCTATAGGAACATCTCAATTAATCCCATCAAGTAATTAAAAAAGTAAACACTAGCACTATTGAATTATCATTTTGAAGGTGTATACATAAATATAATCGATTTTACTTCACAATCAAGTAACAAATCAATAATTAGAAGCCACTCTTTGTCAATGAAATACTACATTAAAACTAAATTATAAAACCACATTTTACAAATGTATAAAGTAAGTGCTTAAAATCTGTTATATTTATAAAAATAGAATAGTATTTTTTTATGGCTTAATTTTTTCAATGTCCGTTTCTCTGGCAAAATGTTTGTCCTTTAATATAAAACAGAGGTGAAGAATCTCATTATATCAAAACCATTTTAAAAAGAATATACTATAACAAAAATGAATAAGTAATTTGAGACAATGAAAACCCGTTGAAAAAAAACCATCATGTAATGCCTTAAAAACAAATTATTTTTATGAAGATACAAGTATTAACAATTTGCAAGTATCATTTAAGTCAAACTTACAAAATATTTTTGAAGAGCAAACAAAATATCAGCTGTTTTTCGTGAAACATTTTTATTTGTCAACCTGCAAATATTTTCTTAGTGTGAACACAATGTGAACACCAAA
>NC_060949.1:7340064-7341295 GCF_022045245.1 Lucilia cuprina
TGGTTTATCTAATTTCTTTGAACTGGGGCATAAGGCTGGCTCAACAAAGTTTTTTGTAGCCCCTGTGTCTATTAAAAATTTTATTATTGAGCCATCCTTTAATTCATTTCTTACGTATGGAAAGCCGGAAAGGCGCGAGTCCGAAAATTTATTTCGTCGTCGGCCGGATCGCCCTCATTGTCCTCTTGTGTCATGTTAAAAATTCTCTGTTGTTTAAACGGGTGTTGTGCCGACCCGGGACGAACCTGTTCCGAAAACGCCCGCCTTTTGTGATTATTCCATGGTCGGTTTCCGGTCCCCCTAGATTGCGTACTCTGATCTATGTCCATTGGTTCTGGTCTGTGTGGAGCAGGCTGTTGCGCAGCACGCCGTGGCTCAAATTGTCGGTTAACAAAAGGGTTCGCTTGAGGTTGATACCGGTTTTTCGGTACAAATTTTTGGAAGGAAGCTTAGTTTCGAGTCTTACTTGGGTGGTGATTCGGAAAGTTATTAAATCCCATTGGAACTTGGACCCTATTCTGACCATTAACCGAATGTAGGGAGACCTGACTCCTGTAATTAGCATTTCTCAATTCCAAACATTGCGAATATGCCTCGGGAAGTGTCTTTGGCTTCATAAGCATTATCATTTTTGACAGCTCGCCATTAAGACCCCTTATGAAAACTTCCAGTGTCCTATTCCTATAAGTCTCTATTAAAACGTTCGTCGTTTCTTCAAAATAAGTTTCCGTCTTCAATTTGTTTATGATCAAGGAGAACTGGTGATTTACTGTAGCGTAGAACTCGTCTACGCTCATACTCTTCTGAGCTAGTTGGGTCAACTGATGTTCTAGTGTGCGAACATCTCTTTTGTCTGCATAATGCAGAGAAAGACAGTTCTTTATCGATGCCCAGTCTTCATCGAATATGTTGTAGAAGTTGAGGGCGGCATCAGCCTTTCCCCTACATTTTCGGCGTATAGCCTGAACAATAGCCCTATATATCGGCTTCTGACGGACGATCTCATAGTCCTTCAGGATACTCTCCACGCTATGTATCCAGGATACATACTGCGTGGGGTCACCCTCAAAAGACTGCAAGTCCCTTACACAGTCGGGAAGTTTTCCTATTTCGTTCAATTCGGTTTCTGTGGTTGGAGCACGCAGGGGGGAGGAGGACTTTCGCCCTCAACAACCGGAGGATTACTGGGCCTACGTTCCAAATTCAGCGTTCTCTGATCCAGAGTTTTTAG
>NC_060949.1:7341395-7373895 GCF_022045245.1 Lucilia cuprina
AAGCGGTCGTTAAATAAAATTGTAAAACCGAAAATTAACGTGTTTCATTTATAGTGGACAAGTCGGTGTCCACTTAAAAATAATTTTTTTTAATTTCATACAACGAAGAAAGTTAACTTACATAAAAACGTAAACAAAAAGATAACAAACCATAATAAAGTCGTTGATATTTTTGTGATATATAGAAATATCGAAATAAAAATTAAAATCTTCTTTGAGCACTAAATCTGAAATATGTTATTGATAGCGAATCGAAAAACGAATCGATCTCAGTATTAAGTATTCTTCCATGTACTTTCTATGAGACGCCGTGATGTAACAAAATTTGAAGCTATTACAAATTTAACAAAGGTGTTTATGCTTAAAAAATTAAAAATGTTCGTTGAGCAGCAAAACTATAATATGTGATCGATAGGGAATTAATAGACAAATCGAACCGTATATAGAATTTTTTCCTGAGTACTTACCATAAGACGGTATAACGTAACAAACTTTTACAAATTGGCAAATTTTATGAACAAGTTTTTATACTAAAAATTTTTTAAATATTCGTTGAGCGGCAAAACTAAAACATGTGATCGATAGGGAATCAATAGACAAATCGAACCGTATATAGATTTTATTTTTGTGTACTTGCTATAAGACGATGTAACGTAACAAACTTTGACCAATTTGCAAATTTAATAAAACAGTTTTTTTACTAAAAAATTTTAAAATATACGTTGAGCAGCAAAACTAAAATATTTCATCTATAGGGGATCAATAGACAAATCGAACCGTATATAAATTTTCCTGAGTACTTGCCATAAGAAGGTATAACTTAACAAACTTTGAAAAATTCGCAAATTTAAGGAAAAAGTTGTTATAGTACAAAATTTTAAAATATTCGTTGAGCAGCAAAACTATAATATGTTAAAGCGGATCAATAGACAAATCGAACCGTATATAGATTTTTTTCCTGAGTACTTGCCATAAGACGGTATAACGTAACAAACTTTGGCAAATTCGCAAATTATCAAAACTATAATATGTGACCGATAGGGAATAAATAGACAAATCGAACTGTATATAGATTTTTTCCTGAGTACTTGCTATTAGCCGGTGTACTGTAACAAACTTTTACAAATTGGCAAATTTTATGAAAAAGCTTTTATACTAAAAATTTTTTAAATATTCGTTGAGCAGCAAAACTAAAATATTTGATAGATAGGGAATCAATAGACAAATTGAACCGTATATAGATTTTTTCCCTCAGCACTTGCCATAAGACGTAACGTAACAAAATTTGACAAATTGGCAAATTTAATGAAAAAAATTTTATACTAAAAACATGAAATTATGGTTAAGTTTTCATAATAAAGCATTTGACTCAATTTGTACCTCGCCTCCGATATATGTATTTAAGCAATTTATTGATAAAAAAAACTAATTTTCTGAAATATGCATTATATGAGGCGATCCTCATAAAATTTGGAGGACGAAATTACGGTTAGATAAAATGTATTTATGCTAAATATCACTATGGAACTTTTTAAGCGAAATGTGTACATTACAGTCTTTTTTTGAAGGGGGGCTTTGTAAGGGGGCTTGGGTCAAAAGAGGCGCGAAATTCAACAGGGTCTTCAAGGCTAGTATAAAACTTAGTTGTGAAGCTTTTTGTCGATATATAAGTATATTAAATATAATTATGAGCTACTCGGGGCAAACCCTATAAACCCAAACGACAGTTTTGTAGTGTTTACCTATCTGCCATTAAAAACCATATATCCGATATTCACGACGGTTATTCACATGAGTGGTGTATCTAGAAGGTGATGTATTTAAATAACTTTTTTATTATTTTTGGTACTTTGTAACATACAAAAATATTCGTCCTATACCTTAAAGTATATTAATCGGCTTAGAATCGTTTTCTGTCGATTAAGCTATGACCGTCCGTCCGGCTGGCTGTCCATGTAAACATTGTGCGTAATTTTTAAGATAATTGGATGAAATTTGGCACACACTATTTTTTTAAAACAAAGCCTTAGTTTTCAGAAATAACATGTTATGAAATTTATTACAAATTATGGAATACATATAAATGAACAAATTTAAAAAAACATTTTATAGCCATTGATTATATGTATTTTGTCGATTAAAAATAAACTCTAAGTGCGGGTTTTTGAGTTGGCAATCAAATACCAATTAATAATCAGATTAATGTGCAAAATTTATTTGGTAATGAATAAAAAGTGTTTACGTAATTTTCGGAACTGAACCTTTTATTGGAATAACGGCCATTATGGATGTTCGGTAAACAAATTTAAAGTATACAAAAGTAACATTTTTTCCAAATTTTGATATCCATCATTGTTTGGCAATGTGTTATATGCATTTAAGTGTTTTTCTGAAGAGAACCTTGTTCGGCAGCTATAACCAATTGTGAACCGAAATTTAAAAGTGCCTTTCTGAGCATAGAAGTAATATTTTTATTTTAATTACATAAAGAGTTAGTGATTTTCGGGAGGAAGATATGAGCAATTGTAGACCGAACGGAAAAAACTTACACTTACATTTGCGTCTATAAATGTAATATTTTTGCCAAATTTTGCCAAAAATCACTTAAAAGTTATGTGCCTTTAAGTGTTTTTGGGAGGGAAACTTGTATGGGAGCTATGTACAATTCTGGACCGATCGGAAAAAAATTACCGATCGGTAAATTTTGTATAAATATTTTAATTAGGTAAGATTAATGGGCGTTTAAGTGATTTTTGTATGGGAGCTTTGATCAATTGTGAACCGATCGGAAAAAAATTACGGTATTGTTTCTGTATACAAAGGTAAAATTTGTGGCAAATTTTGGTAATTATCTGAATTAGGTAATGAGTTATGGGCGTTTTAGCTATTGCCAATTGTGGACCAATGGAAATGTTTTATTCTTTGCATGAATACTACTAACATAGAACTTTAATTTGTAAATATATTTTCCGGGAATACGTACATTTGTATGAGAGGTATATGAAATTGTGAACCGATTTTTAACAACATTAATCCTGGCGCCAAGGGTTATATTTCTGACAAAATTTATCAATTTATATGCAGCAGTTTTTGTAAAAAATTGCAATTTTTTGAGGTTGTCTTAAATATTTACTCATAACTCTGAAACTATTTCACTGATCTTGCTGATTTT
This sequence comes from Lucilia cuprina, assembly GCF_022045245.1. Classification (NCBI taxonomy): domain Eukaryota; kingdom Metazoa; phylum Arthropoda; class Insecta; order Diptera; family Calliphoridae; genus Lucilia; species Lucilia cuprina. Next base: position 7,344,568 of record NC_060949.1, read on the forward strand.
CAATACCAAACTGCTTAGGATAACAACGAATATTTTGGGTGAAATTTATGAAGTTTTATTGCTTCGTATTTTGGAATTATTTTTTTAAATTTATTTTGTTTTGAAACAAACTATCGTTCCTTAGGGATTTTAATGACGCATCCAATTATGTATTTATCATAAATAACTATCTATTCATAATTGTTATATTTCATAATATTTAAAATTGTTAAGTTTTTATAACATTCACCTTCGTGAGAAGGGTATATATAAGTTTGTCATTCCGTTTGTAATTTCTATAATATAATTTTCCGACCCTATAAAGTATATATATTCTGGATCCTCGATTAAGCCATGTCCGTCTGTCTATTGAAATCAGTTTTAAGAGGTCCCCAGAAATCGACGAGATCCGAATCTTCAATAATTTAGTTAGACATGCTTTCAAGAAGATCGCTATTTAAAATCAGCAAAATCGATCTATAAATAACGGAGATATGAGCAAAAATCCGAGACAACCTCTGAAAATTTCATCAAAAAATCCACGTACAAGAAGAAAACAAACAGGCGGATTTTTGGCAAGCTTTTTTCAGAGTTGCATGGAAAGATACTTTTTTGTGTATACACGTGGAGAAGTAAATAAAAAATATAACAAAGAAGAAAATACATAAAAAAACGTAAACAAAAAGATAACAAACCATAAGGTATAATATCACTCTCTTTAAAATTTGGAAAAATTACGTTTACCTCAATAGATTTATTTCTGGTCCATTTGTTCCACATTTGTTCCATCTTTTCATGCAATATCATTAATATGGCGATTTTTGACCATATTTGCAATTTTTTTCCTTTTTTCAGAAATAAAACCAAACTTTACTATTAGGATTTAATACACCTCTTGAGGTATATAAAAATAATAATTTTTGTTATAAGGATCTGTACTTAAAAGTTCCAAGATGTATTTTCGTTCTTCTGTTTCTAATTGAATTGTATAGATCTTAAGTCCCTTTTCGTACCACTAGGGTCGATATTTTCCGACAAAGTCGGCTAGTATACATTCATGTACATATTAGCACTAATATATTTTAAATTTTCAATACATTATATCGGTATATAATTCCAAAACATGCCATTACAAAACGTCATCCTATACAGTAGATTTCAGTTTTTATACCCTACACCACTTTAGTGGGGAGGGTATATTGGGTTTGTTCTGATGTTTGTAACATAGAAAAATATTAGAATCATTTTCTGAGTCGATTAAGCTATGTCCGTCCGTCCGTCTGGCCGGCTGGCTGGCTGGCTGTCCATGTAAACCTTGTGCGCAAGGTACAGGCCGCAATTTTGAAGATAATTAGATGAAATTTGGCACACACGCTTCTTTTGGCCCAGGGACCCAGCCTTTTTAAAATGGTTAAAATCGGTCCACTATTTCGACTAGCCCCCATACAACCGTACCCCCCGAATAGGGCCTTTTGGCTTATAATTAATTTAAATGATTTATTATGTTAACAAAAGTCGACAAAACTTAGTATTATAGAACTTTAAATGACACTACCGATTTTTGTAATGATCAGGCTTCATTTGATCCTATCCCCCATACAAACTCCCCTTCAGAAAATGACTTAAAGGTCAAAATTCACTTACAAACACTATTAACACTTTTAAATTCTACATAAATATTATTGAAGAAGACTTAACTCCCCCTACCAAAATTTTTAAGGATAGGGCCATATTTTGCCCTACTCCCCTTTGAACCCTCTTGTAAAAAAAATCTTATTTGCCAAAATAAAAGTAAACTTATGACTTGCTACAAAAATCTGTTCACAATCACTGTTACTACACTTAAGTAGATACAATATACAACTTGATTGTGAATTGAACAATTATTTTTAGATACTCCAAGGGGTCTATTAAATACCAATATCAAATTTTGGTTTTATCTCTGGAAAAAAAGAGAACATACTACAAATTTTGACAAAAATCGCCATTTTAATGATATTACATAAAAAAGGGTACAAATCCCCAAAAATTGTGGACCAAATGGGCCAAAAATATATCATTTCGGTTGATAGTAACCCCTTAAAACAAATTAAAGCATAAAACATATTCGATTATAAAATTTGTGTTTCGTATAATATGATCAAATATGAAATACAGGAAAAATTCGTATACTTTTGTGAAGCAATTTTATGGACTTTTTAAAAAAAAGCTAATTTAATTAAAGTAAACGTAAATTTTTCTGGACAATATAACAAATTAATTTATTATTTTTTTTTGCACACAAAATATATTATTAAATTTGGTTTCTTTTCATAGTTTACCTAAATTCGAATACTTATGAGAGACACTGTATGTGATCGATAGGGAATCAATAGACAAATCAAACCGCATATTGATTTTATTTTTGTGTACTTGCTATAAGACGGGGTAACATAACATACGTTGACAAATTTGCAAATTTAATAAAACAGTTTTTATACTAAAAATTTTTAAATATTCGTTGAGCAGCAAAACTAAAATATGTGATCGATAAGGAATCAATAGACAAATCGAACTGTATATATCCTGTATATTTCCGGAGTACTTGCTATTAGCCGGTGTACCGTAACAAACTTTTACAAGTTGGCAAATTTTATGAAAAAAGATTTTATACTAAAAACTGAGCGGCAAAACTAAAATATGTGATCGATAGGGAATCAATAGACAAATCGAACCGTATATAGATTTTTTCCCTGAATACTTGCTACAAGACAGTATAACGTAACAAATTATGAAAAATTCGCAAATTTAATGAAAAAGTTTTTATAGTAAAAAATTTTAAAATATTCGTTGAGTAGCAAAACTAAAATATGTGATCGATAAGGAATCAATAGACAAATCGAACTGTATATATCCTGTATATTTCCTGAGTACTTGCTATTAGCCGGTGTACCGTAACAAACTTTTACAAGTTGGCAAATTTTATGAAAAAAGATTTTATACTAAAAATTAAGCGGCAAAACTAAAATATGTGATCGATAGGGAATCAATAGACAAATCGAACCGTATATAGATTTTTCCCCTGAATACTTGCTACAAGACAATATAACGTAACAAACTATGAAAAATTCGCAAATTTAATGAAAAAGTTTTTATAGTACAAAATTTTAAAATATTCGTTGAGCAGCAAAACTAAAATATGTCATCGATAGGGTATTAATAGACAAATCGAACCGTATATAGATTTGTTTTCCTGAGTACTTGCCATAAGACAGTATAACGTAACAAACTTTGAAAAATTCGCAAATTTAATGAAAAAGTTGTTATAGTACAAAATTTTGAAAAATTCGTTGAGCAGCAAAACTATACTATGTCATCGATAGGGGATCAATAGATTTTTTTCCTGAGTTCTTTCCATAAGACGGTATAACGTAACAAACTTTGCAAATTGGCAAATTTAATAAAAACGTTTTTATACTCAAAAATTTTTAAGTATTCGTTGACCAGCAAAACTAAAATATGTCATCGATAGGGGATCAATAGACATATCGAACCGTATATAGATTTTTTCTGAGTACTTGCTATTAGCCGGTATAACGTAACAAACTTTGACAAATTTGCAAAATTTAATGAAATGGTTTTTATACTCAAAAATTTCAAAATATTCGTTGAGCAGCAAAACTAATATATGTGATCGATAGGGGATCAATAGGCAAATCGAACCGTATATAGACTTTTTTCCTGAGTACTTGCCATAAGGTATAACGTAACAAACTTCTGCAAATTGGCAAATTTAATGAAAAAGTTTTAATACTAAAAAAATTTTTTAAATATACGTTGAGGAGCAAAACTAAAATATGTCATCAATAGGAGATCAATAGGCAAATCGAACCATATATAGATTTTATCCCTTAGTACTTTCCATTAGCCGGTGTACCGTAACAAACTTTGAAAAATTTGCAAACTTAATGAAAAATTTTTTATACTAAAAAATTTTGAAATATTCGTTGAGAAGCAAAACTAAAATATGTCATCGATAAGGGATCACTAGAAAAATCGAACTGTATATAGATTTTTTCCTGAGTACTTGCCATAAGACGGTATAACGTAACAAAATTTGAAAAATTCGCAAATTTAATGAAAAAGTTGTTGTAGTACAAAATTTTAAAATATTCGTTGAGCAGCAAAACTATAATATGTAATCGATAGGGTATTAATAAACAAATCGAACCGTATATACATTTTGTTCCTAAGTACTTGCCATAAGACGGTATAACGTAACAAACTTTTTCATTAAATTTGTGAATTTTTCAAAGTTTGTTACGTTATACCGTCTTACAGCAACCTTTATACCGTTCGATTTGTCTATTGATTTTCTATCGTTCACATATTGTAGTTTTGCTGCTCAACGAATATTTTGTACTATAAAAACTTTTTCATTAAATTTGCAAATTTGCAATAACGTAACAAAATTTGAAAAATTCGCAAATTTAATGAAAAAGTTGTTGTAGTACAAAATTTTAAAATATTCGTTGAGCAGCAAAACTATAATATGTAATCGATAGGGTATTAATAAACAAATCGAACCGTATAAACATTTTGTTCCTAAGTACTTGCCATAAGACGGTATAACGTAACAAACTTTTTCATTAAATTTGTGAATTTTTCAAAGTTTGTTACGTTATACCGTCTTACAGCAACCTTTATACCGTTCGATTTGTCTATTGATTTTCTATCGTTCACATATTGTAGTTTTGCTGCTCAACGAATATTTTGTACTATAAAAACTTTTTCATTAAATTTGCAAATTTGCAAAAATTTGTTACGTATACCGTCTTATGGCAAGTACTCAGGAAAAATCTATATGCAGTTCGATTTGTCTATTAATCCCTTATCGATGACATGTTTTAGTTTTGCTGCTCAACGAATATTTAAAAAAATTTGAGTATAAAAACCTTTTCATTAAATTTGCAAATTTGCAAAAATTTGTTACGTATACCGTCTTATGGCAAGTACTCAGGAAAAAGATCTATATACGATTCGATTTGTCTATTGATTCCCTATCGATCACATATTTTAGTTTTGCTGCTCAACGAATATTTTAAAATTTTTGAGTATAAAAACTTTTTCATTAAATTTTGCAAATTTGTCAAAGTTTTTTACGGTATATCGGCTAAAAGCAAGTACTCAGGAAAATAATCTATATACGGTTCGATTTGTCTATTAATACCCTATCGATCACATATTATAGTTTTCCTGCTCAACTAACATTTTTAATTTTTTTAGCATAAACACCTTTGTTAAAATTGTAATATCTTCAAAGTTTGTTACATCACAGCACCTCATAGAAAGTACTTCGAAGAATACTTAATACTTAGATCGATTCGTTTTTCGATCCGCATTCAATAACACATTTCAGATTTAGTGCTCAAAGAGGATTTTAATTTTTATTTCGATAATTCACAAATATATCAATGAGTTTGTTATGGTTTGTTATCTTTTTGTTTACGTTTTTTATGTATTTTCTTCTTTGTTATATTTTTTATTTACTTCTCCACGTGTATACACAAAAAAGTATCTTTCCATGCAACTCTGAAAAAAGCTTGCCAAAAATCCCCCTGTTTGTTTTCTTCTTGTACGTGGATTTTTTGATGAAATTTTCAGAGGTTGTCTCGGATTTTTGCTCATATCTCCGTTATTTATATATCGATTTTGCTGATGTTGTATAGCGATCTTCTTGAAAGCATGTCTAACTAAATTATTGAAGATTCGGATCTCGTCGATTTCTGGGGACCTCTAAAAACTGATTTCAATAGACAGACGGACATGGCTTAATCGACTCCGCTATCTATAAGGATCCAGAATATATATACTTTATAGGGTCGGAAAATTATATTATAGAAATTACAAACGGAATGACAAACTTATATATACCCTTCTCACGAAGGTGAATGGTATAAAAACTTAACAATTTTAAATATTATGAAATATAACAATTATGAATAGATAGTTATTTATGATAAATACATAATTGGATGCGTCTTTAAAATCCCTAAGGAACGATAGTTTGTTTCAAAACAAAATAAATTTAAAACAAGTAAGAGTTCTATATTCGGCTGTGCCGAATCTTATATACCCTTCACCATGATGTGTTTAAAGCCTTTTGTACCTTTTGAAGAACGAAAATGTACCAAAAAGTCCCCATCTATGGGTCCTCAGTTAATCCGGGCCATACAAACTTAATTACATGTTCCTAGGTTCAATATTGTAGAAATTGTAAAAAGTACCTTTTGAAGAACGAAAAAGTACCAAGAAGTCCCCTTTTACTGGTTCCCACTTAATCCGGGATATACGAACTTAATAACATGTTTCTAGGTTCAATATTATAGAAATTTCAAAAAGTACCTTTTGAAGAATGAAAAAGTACCAAAAAGTACCCTTTCATGGGTCCTCACTTAATCCTGGCCATACATACTTAATTACATGTTTCTAGGTTTAATATCGTAGAAATTGCAAAAAGTACCTTTTGAAAAACGAAAAAGTACCAATAAGTCTCCTTTTATGGGTCCTTACTTAATCCGGGCCATACATACATAATTACATGTTTCTAGGTTTAATATCGTAGAAATTGCAAAAAGTACCTTTTGAAAAACGAAAAAGTACCAAAAAGTCCCCTTGTATGGGTCCTCACTTAATCGGGCCATACATACTTAAACATGTTTCTAGGTTCAATATTGTAGAAATTGCAAAAAGTACCTTTTGAAGAACGAAAAAGTACCAAAAAGTCCCCTTTATGGGTCCTCACTTAATCCGGGCCATACACACTTAATTACATGTTTCTAGGTTCAATATTGTAGAAATTGCAAAAAGTACCTTTTGAACAACGAAAAAATACCAAAAAGTCCCCTTTTATGGGTCCTCACTTAATCCGGGCCATACATACTTAATTACATGTTTCTAGGTTCAATATTGTAGAAATTGCAAAAAGTACCTTTTGAAAAACGAAAAAGTACCAAGAAGTCCCCATCTATGGGTCCTCACTTTATCCGGGCCATACATACTTAATTACATGTTTCTAGGTTCAATATTGTAGAAATTGCAAAAAGTACCTTTTGAAGAACGAAAAAGTACCAAAAAGTCCCCTTTTATGGGTCCTCACTTAATCCGGGCCATACATACTTAATTAAATGTTTCTAGGTTCAATAATGTAGAAATTGCAAAAAGTACCTTTTGAACAACGAAAAAGTCCCCTTTTATGGGTCCTCACTTAATCCGGGCCATACATACTTAATTACATGTTTCTAGGTTCAATATTGTAGAAATTGCAAAAAGTACCTTTTGAAAAACGAAAAAGTACCAAAAACTCCCCTTGTTTGGGTCCTCACTTAACCCGGGCTATGCATACTTAATTTCATGTTTCTAGGTTCAATATTATAGAAATTTCAAAAAATACTTTTGAAAAACGAAAAAAGTACCAGAAAGTCCCTTTTATAGGTTCTCACTTAATCCAGGCTCTACATACTTAATTTCATATTTCTAGCCAATAACAAAACATTAGTGCTGCTCTCGCTCTGCTACTCTTGCTCTGCTGCTCTTGCTCTGCTTTGCTTTTATAAACAAATTACAATAACAATATTTACCGTATTGTTATGTATTTTGTTTTTGTTTTTTGCAGTTTCTGTCTGAGCATGAATAAAAAATCTAAATTTTATATGAAATTTTCAGAGGTTGTCTCGGTTTTTTGCTCATATCTCCGTTATTTATGGACCGATTTTGCTGATTTTAAATAGCGTTCTTGCCGGTCGTATGTCTGATAGAATTATGGAAGATTCGGATCTCGCAGATATCTGGGGTCTTCTAAAAACTGATTTCAACAAACATACAGACAGACAGACGGACAGACAGGCAGACGGACATGGCTTAATCATCTCCGCTACCTATAAGGATCCAGAATATATATACTTTATAGGGTCGGAAAATTATATTATAGAAATTACAAACGGAATGACAAACTTATATATACCCTTCTCACGAAGGTGAAGGGTATAAAAAAAATAATTCCAAAATACGAAGCAATAAAACTTCATAAATTTCACCCAAAATATTCGTTGTTATCCTAAGCAGTTTGGTATTGAAAATCAGCAAGATCAGTGAAATAGTTTCAGAGTTATGAGTAAATATTTAAGACAACCTCAAAAAATTGGGATTTTTCACATATTTATTTAAACTTTTTACAAAAACTGCTGCATATAAATTGATAAATTTTGTCAGAGATATAACCCTTGGTGCCAGGATTAATGTTGTTAAAAATCGGTTCACAATTTCATATACCTCTCATACAAATGTACGTATTCCCGGAAAATATATTTACAAATTAAAGTTCTATGTTAGTAGTATTCATGCAAAGAATAAAACATTTCCATTGGTCCACAATTGGCAATAGCTTAAACGCCTATAACTCATTACCTAATTCAGATAATTTGCCACAAATATTACCTTTATATACAGAAACAATACCGTAATTTTTTTCCGATCGGTTCACAATTGATCAAAGCTTCCATACAAAAATCACTTAAACGCCCATTTATCTTACCTAATTAAAATATTTATACAAAATTTACCGATCGGTAATTTTTTTCCGATCGGTCCGGAATTGTACATAGCTCCCATACAAGTTTCCCTCCCAAAAACACTTAAAGGCACATAACTTTTAAGTGATTTTTGGCAAAATTTGGCAAAAATATTACATTTATAGACGCAAATGTAAGTGTAAGTTTTTTCCGTTCGGTCTACAATTGCTCATATCTTCCTCCCGAAAATCACTAACTCTTTATGTAATTAAAATAAAAATATTACTTCTATGCTCAGAAAGGCACTTTTAAATTTCGGTTCACAATTGGTTATAGCTGCCGAACAAGGTTCTCTTCAGAAAAACACTTAAATGCATATAACACATTGCCAAACAATGATGGATATCAAAATTTGGAAAAAATGTACTTTTGTATACTTTAAATTTGTTTACCGAACATCCATAATGGCCGTTATTCCAATAAAAGGTTCAGTTCCGAAAATTACGTAAACACTTTTTATTCATTACCAAATAAATTTTGCACATTAATCTGATATTAATTGGTATTTGATTGCCAACTCAAAAACCCGCACTTAGAGTTTATTTTTAATCGACAAAATACATATAATCAATGGCTATAAAATGTTTTTTTAAATTTGTTCATTTATATGTATTCCATAATTTGTAAAAATTTCATAACATGTTATTTCTGAAAACTAAGGCTTTGTTTTAAAAAAATAGTGTGTGCCAAATTTCATCCAATTATCTTAAAAATTACGCACAATGTTTACATGGACAGCCAGCCGGACGGACGGTCATAGCTTAATCGACAGAAAACGATTCTAAGCCGATTAATATACTTTAAGGTATAGGACGAATATTTTTGTATGTTACAAAGTACCAAAAATAATAAAAAAGTTATTTAAATACATCACCTTCTAGATACACCACTCATGTGAATAACCGTCGTGAATATCGGATATATGGTTTTTAATGGCAGATAGGTAAACACTACAAAACTGTCGTTTGGGTTTATAGGGTTTGCCCCGAGTAGCTCATAATTATATTTAATATACTTATATATCGACAAAAAGCTTCACAACTAAGTTTTATACTAGCCTTGAAGACCCTGTTGAATTTCGCGCCTCTTTTGACCCAAGCCCCCTTACAAAGCCCCCCTTCAAAAAAAGACTGTAATGTACACATTTCGCTTAAAAAGTTCCATAGTGATATTTAGCATAAATACATTTTATCTAACCGTAATTTCGTCCTCCAAATTTTATGAGGATCGCCTCATATAATGCATATTTCAGAAAATTAGTTTTTTTTATCAATAAATTGCTTAAATACATATATCGGAGGCGAGGTACAAATTGAGTCAAATGCTTTATTATGAAAACTTAACCATAATTTCATGTTTTTAGTATAAAATTTTTTTCATTAAATTTGCCAATTTGTCAAATTTTGTTACGTTACGTCTTATGGCAAGTGCTGAGGGAAAAAATCTATATACGGTTCAATTTGTCTATTGATTCCCTATCTATCAAATATTTTAGTTTTGCTGCTCAACGAATATTTAAAAAATTTTTAGTATAAAAGCTTTTTCATAAAATTTGCCAATTTGTAAAAGTTTGTTACAGTACACCGGCTAATAGCAAGTACTCAGGAAAAAATCTATATACAGTTCGATTTGTCTATTTATTCCCTATCGGTCACATATTATAGTTTTGATAATTTGCGAATTTGCCAAAGTTTGTTACGTTTATACCGTCTTATGGCAAGTACTCAGGAAAAAAATCTATATACGGTTCGATTTGTCTATTGATCCGCTTTAACATATTATAGTTTTGCTGCTCAACGAATATTTTAAAATTTTGTACTATAACAACTTTTTCCTTAAATTTGCGAATTTTTCAAAGTTTGTTAAGTTATACCTTCTTATGGCAAGTACTCAGGAAAATTTATATACGGTTCGATTTGTCTATTGATCCCCTATAGATGAAATATTTTAGTTTTGCTGCTCAACGTATATTTTTAAAATTTTTTAGTAAAAAAACTGTTTTATTAAATTTGCAAATTGGTCAAAGTTTGTTACGTTACATCGTCTTATAGCAAGTACACAAAAATAAAATCTATATACGGTTCGATTTGTCTATTGATTCCCTATCGATCACATGTTTTAGTTTTGCCGCTCAACGAATATTTAAAAAATTTTTAGTATAAAAACTTGTTCATAAAATTTGCCAATTTGTAAAAGTTTGTTACGTTATACCGTCTTATGGTAAGTACTCAGGAAAAAATTCTATATACGGTTCGATTTGTCTATTAATTCCCTATCGATCACATATTATAGTTTTGCTGCTCAACGAACATTTTTAATTTTTTAAGCATAAACACCTTTGTTAAATTTGTAATAGCTTCAAATTTTGTTACATCACGGCGTCTCATAGAAAGTACATGGAAGAATACTTAATACTGAGATCGATTCGTTTTTCGATTCGCTATCAATAACATATTATTTAGTTTCTGGAGGGTCCCGTGGGAATCGCAGAAACTTATTTAATTTATTAATTTTATATATTTAATTTTATAAGGACTCCGCTTTCTCTTGGCGGGTCCCTGCTCGGGTGCCAGTTAACTTCCTTCGTTGTATAAAATTAAAAAAAATTATTTTTAAGTGGACACCGACTTGTCCACTATAAATGAAACACGTTAATTTTCGGTTTTACAATTTTATTTAACGACCGCTTTGGTCAACCTCCCAAGTAAGACTAACTCCAACTTATTCCATTCCCACGTTGTGAAATCTTCCAGACGAAATATGATCCTGCACACTAGCTTGCGCGTATGCACCGTCAGCACAACCTTGTGTAGATTTTTCCCGCTTATGTATACTTGATTGTGTTAACTTGTATTTTCTTCTTTGTTTATATTTTTATTTACTTCTCCACGTAACAAAAACAAGGAGATAAAGCAGTAATATGTTGGTAATACAGCTCATATTTGTTTGAGGGTGGTAATACAGTTTGACAGTGGTACTACAGTACAACGGTTAATATTTCTTTCTGCTACAGTTTATATTTGTTTGTGTGTATGTTATGTGTGACAAGTGTGCAGAGATACAAAATAAATACATACATGGTGAAGGGTATATAAGATTCGGCATAGCCGAATATAGAAGAATTACATGTTCACTAATAAAAATAAAATTTATGCATAACTTGGCGCACCACTAGACTTGTCTTCAAAAAACCTTTAAAATGATACGACATTTTGTATATTTTGTTTTAAAAAATGCTGTAAAGTAGTTGGTTTATTACTATAGATTTTTTTATATTTTAAGAAAGAATAAAAGCAAACAACAGCATTTTTTAAATTTTTTGAAAAAATAAACAAATGGAATTAATTCGCCTGCACACATTCAAAATAAAAACAAGTAAGAAATTGTAGTCGGGTGACCATATAATACCTCTGACAAAAATATAATGTAATTTAGTTGCCATAATAAAGCATTTAAATTGAATTGTACCTTGCCTCAGATATACATACATACTTTAGCCGTTTATTGTTGAATAAAATTATGGATAAGTGAAATTTTGATGGGGGCTTTTCATAGGGGCTATTATGGATTTCGTGAGGGTTATCAAATCTTATATAGAACTTGGTTTTTGTCGAGATATGAGTATATTAAACATAATTATGAACTTAAAAGCCCTATTCGGTGGGTTCAGTTGTATGGGGGCTACGTGTTTTATGTAAACCATTTTAACAGGCTTCGTATATGGTACCATAAAAGATCATGTGCCAAATTTCATTGAATTATCTCCAAAATTGCGACCTATAGTTTGATTACAAGATTTACAAGCCCACCATCAAACCTCATTTGACACGAATGAAACTTACTTATGTCGAATTTCATTTATATACTAGTATTTTTAAGCCAGTAATGAGCGTTAAAGTCATTTTCTGAAGGGGACCTTATATGGGGGGTTGTGACATAGTGATTTCGGATCATACGGAACTTACTTATGTATGTCGAATTTATCACTACATTCGTATTTTTAAACAAGTTATAACTGTTAAAGCTGCCTTTCGAGGGGTCACTTGTATGGGGCTATCCGAAAACGTGGAGCGCTATTGCCCATTTTCAATACCAAACAAACTTACCTATATGAATCATTTATGTGAAATTTCAACCATCTGGCTCTTTCCATTCGGCCTCTACCGTGCTTTCAACAGACATACGGACGGACAGACATGGCAAGGTCGTCTTAGAATTCAATGAGGACCCAGAATATATATTCTTTTGTGGGTCTATGACCAATATTTCGATGTGTTACGAAATGACAATATTTCGATGTGTTACGAAATGACAAAATCAATATACCCCCATCTTTTTTGATGGTGGGTATAACAAGCAAGAGTTTTAAATTCGGCTGTGCCGAATCTTATATACCCTTCTCCATGGTGTTAGAGAAACAGTCGATACCAAAAAGTCCTCTTCTACTTACAGTTTGGGCTCAACATTGCATAATAAAATGTTTCTAGATTCAATATTATAAAAAATTCAAAAAAGTACCTTTTAAAAAACGAAAAAGTACCCAAAAGTTATATTTTATGGGTTCTTACCTAATTTAGACTCAACATACTTAATTTTATATTTCTTAGTTCAATATTATAGAAAATTTAAAAAGTACCTTTTAAAAAACAAAAAAAGTTCACTTTTCCCGTCTGTCACCTAATTCCGACTCTACATACTTAGTTTCGTGTTTCTATGTTCAATATTATAGAATATTCAAAAAGTATCTTTTGCAGAACGAAAAAAACCTTTTGAAAAAAGATGAAGTACCAAAAAGATCCCTTTTATGGGTTCTCACCTTATTTAGACTCTACATACTTAATTTCATATTTCTAGGTTCAATATTATAGAAAATTCGAAAAGTACCTTTTAAAAAACAAAAAGTTCCCTTTTACGGGTTCTCACCTTTTTCAGACTCTACATACTTAATTTAATTTTTACAGGTTTATTATAGAAAATTCAAAAAGTACCTTTTGAAAAACGAAAAAGTACCAAAAAGCTCCCTTTTATGGCTCCTAACTTAATCTAGAATCCACATACTTAATTTCATGTTTCTAGCCAATAACAACACACTAGTGCTGCTCTCGGTCTGTTATTCTTGCCCCGCTGAAGATTCGGATCATGCCGGTATCTGAGGTCCTCTAAAAACTGATTTCAAAAAACATACAGACAGACAGACGGACATGGCTTAATCGACTCCGCTGTCTATCTATCTAATAATAATTACAAAAGTGGCAACACTGATTCGATTAATCTAAAAAACGAATAATTGACAATTCTAGTAGAGACACTGTTTTATCGTTATATATGTATAATATATGGCATCTCTATTTAAGTGCACACTGCTAGTTCCGTCAACAATCAGGTTTGATTCTAAGATAATTATTTTATGAAAATATGTGCAAAATACTTCAACCCTGTGTTGTAAGAAAAATTTTGACTTATGCCTTTTTTGACTCTTAGGCTGAAAGTCCTAAAAAACCTCACCATGTCCCAGCGATACATGGCTCACAAAATTAATCATCTGGTATTCAGTGTAAAATTAAACCTAAAAAAAAATGTATTTGATAATTTTTTCATGAAACATAGATGGCGCAATAACATATTGCTTATTTCCTGCGTTCAACACACAAACACGTGTATTTTATTCCATTTCTATTACAATTTACCATGCAATTTTGTAGCCTGTGCATGTTTTGTTGACACAAACACGTATAATCCTTACGGGAGATTTTTGCACATTTAACTTATTGAAAAACTTCATATAAAAAAGTAAATTTTTGTTCAAGTTTGCAAATTTGTTGAAATGGTAGAGATGTATTTTTTGGAATATGGCGGTTTTTTTTAATTGGCATTTGTCAGCGTATGTTGTAAAATAAAAATGAAACAAAAAATTTAAAAAATTATTTAATCAAAAAATGTTATATATTTGAAGAATAAACTTTAATACCTCGTACTTTCTAAACTAATTGTCGGATTTTATTATTCTTGGTTTTAAATTAATAGTTATTTTTCCAGTTTGGCAATTTCTTAAAATATTATATTGGATTGCCGTGATACAATTTTAGATTTTTTATTGGAATTGAACTAGACCATATACATATCATATTAGAGGTAATTTAAAGTGACACTGCGTTTTCAGTTATTAATTTTTTGTTCTTCAAAGTTTTAAGGACATACAAATATATGAAAATATATTTACTAAATATTATTAGTCAATATGGGTTTTAAATGAAAAAGGACAATCTCCGGAAATCAAATATATTGTTTGTGTTTTTAGGACAAAAAACTTTAAATAATATTCTTTAAAAATATCATCCTTTCATATTCTTAGAAATTAACATAATATATATTTTTTTAATAGATATTGATTAATATTTGTTTTTAAAGCTTTATTATTTAAGCCGTAAAAAATGATATGTTACTCTAATATGAACAAATTTATTTCTTGATAAATAAGGAAATAAAAGTGAGCAAAATATTGGACATTAATTATTTACATTTGGACTGGAATAAAACCAATACTAGTGAAAGTATAGATCGCATCCAAAAAAAAAAACATATAAGCAGTTTTAAATTTTCTGATCCCTTTTCCTTTCAATCATATACAATTTTTAATTTATTCAAATATTAATATCCGTGTGTTCATGGGCGTCAAATTAAGAACGATGGACTCTGAAAATGGCAATAAAATTTTAAAATGTTATTTTTCCATATAAAGGATGAAATTATGAAATTGATATTTTTTATTTAACAGGACAGAAACAATTTAAATTATTTTTCCTGATAAACAGAGACAAATCATAAATTAAGTAATGCAATCCTTTATCCTTTAGAAATTTAAAATAATTTGAAGATCATAATTTACAATATTTTAACTTGAAAAATTAAAAAATAAAAAAGTATATAAAAAATTAATATAAGTAAAAAACCTGGTTTTGCAGCTTTTTGTCGAGATATGAGTATGTTAAACATAATTATGACTTCAAAAGCCCTTTACGGCGACAAGGTAAACCTTTGATTAAAAGGTTTACATGAACGGACGGACATAGCTTACTCGACTCAGAAAACGATTCTAAGCCGATTGGTATACATTAAGGTGGGTTAAACAATATTATTGTGCCTTACAAACATCAGCACAAACCTTATATAACCTCCCCACTAAAGTGGTGTAGGGTATAAAAACTAAAAACGCAGTTTTATTTTATAAGACAACTCATCATGTGTATATGCAAGGTGTCATATGATAAAAAATTCAAAAACAATTCTTGAACATAAATATTTAAAAACATTTTATAATTCTTTTACTAAAATCCTAATATATATTATAAATCTCTTTGTAACTCTTTTCGTTTGTTCGTCAATCACGCCTAAACGGCCGAACCGACTTTCTTGAAATTTGGAACATTGGTAGATCAATTCTTGGGGAGTGTTATATGCTATACATGGGTGAAAGCGATCAAAACTAGTACTTTTGAGTATAAATACCAATTATTGTCTTTACTTAAGCCAAAATATATTCCATTAAGCTTTTTAAGGTATCAGAAATATGAATTAGCATAGTACTGTTGCGAAAGTTGAACCAAAAGGGGACAAAATATAGGGAAAAAGGTGGAAAACTACTTTTGTGCTTTGAGACCAATTTTTCTGTTCTCAAGGAACTACAAAACTCTGATTGGGTCCATGGAGATCTTTAGAAAATTAATTTCCAGTTTAAAATTTTTTTCTTTGATAAATAAAAAGAATTCAAAATTTCGAACAAAAAATAAATTGTTCGTCGAAAATTACTTACAAATTTGTTTAAATAATGTTGATTATTTCACTAAAATATAATAATCTCCAAATTCCCTAATGGTCTCATGTGATCGCTGAGACTATATTCTAATTTTAGTGTTAGTATTATAAAAGTTATCGAAGTTATCTTTTTTAGATATGTACTTGACTGAAACATATTTTTGAATTTATTATTATGTATATATAACACAATTTTTTTTTTTCAAACACATAGCAATAAATTCGAGACCAAGATTATTAAAATTAACAATTTATTTGGAAATTATACCATATTAAACTTCATGCTGTTGAGAAAAAAAATTGATAATATTGTCAGAGGTTGTCTCGGATTTTTTGCTTATATCTCCGTTATTTATTGAAGAATTTTGCTTATTTTAAATAGGAAACTGAAGATTTGGATCCCGAAGATATCTGGGGTCTTCAGAAAACTTATTTCAACAGACATACAGACAAACATGACCCTTATATAAAAATACTAAACTAGAATAAAAATAATTGTTAATATATATAAAATTTTATATCCCCCAAAAATAGGGCAAAAATTAGAAAAAGTCCCCGAATTTCACTAAAATCCCTCCCCACGAAAAATCTGTCCCTAAATAAAACTTTAAATGCCAAATTTGGGAACAAATTATCACATCTGGCGACACTGATCGCAAATGCCATTTACAAATGAAATGAAAAATGCCATTTACAAATCTTTCACTTTCAAGAACTACTGCAGCATTTTCTTGTAAGGTTAAAATCAGCTTTATAATTTTTTCTTTATTTCTCCACATATTTCTAGTGGCAACTGTCTCAAACTGGAATGCCATCAAAACTAGGATCCTTTATTTTATTAGATGTTTTTTGAAATTTAATTTATAACGTTCCTTGACATAAAATATTATTCAACTTTATTTCTAAAAGACGAAATGCACGGTTGTCAAATCTTACGACGTTGTCAGCAAAATGTTCAGAAAATGTCAAACAATCGTCTGAACTTAAAATTTTTCTTATGCAACGTTGTCAGAAAAAGCATTACTGACAAAATTGGAAGAAAAAAATTGTAAGTTTACATTGTTATTAGACAAAGTAATTCAGTTTAAAATTAATAACTCTGTATATTTATCTCCAACACTCAAAAGCACACTATACTTATTACTTTTAACTTATAAATAAACTTTACTGCATGACGTTTTTATAACAGACTGAATCATTTTGTCTGTGCTATTTAAAAAAATTAATCATCTTCTAGACATTTACAAAATATTCTAGCGACACCTTTTGGATACTTTCGGTTTATATCCTTTGATACATTAAGTGGAGACACACACACATCCACAATAATCGACTTAACTGGCAGTTAATAAATCGTTTAGTTTAAATGCAAATACAATTTCGTAACAATATATTACCAACTTGAAAATGGAAGTGAGTTTTCCCTTAAAAAATTAAATATGAAAATGGTTTTTATTTATATTGCTTTTAGCTAGTATTTTATTAATGTTATGAGCATATTTTTCGATTTTTTTTTTTGATAAAATTTTGTAATACATTTATTGGAATAAACCCGCCTATCGACATCGTTATGAGAAAATTTTTATTATTCGTTTAAGTGACATTTGCAACATTCCTAGTATCCACACTGCCAGGGCTGTAAAGAAATGGATCCATATTCTCTTGATGTATTTATTAGGGAAAATGTTTGTTATATTCATTCTCGTAAAATTTATACTTAAATCGGTCAGACAGTATTACACATAATAAGATTAAATTGCAGTAATTAAAAAAGCTTTGACCGAATTTTCGTGGCCATTAATTGAAAATATTTTAAAAATTTTATCACATGGAATTTTCCAGGTTATATCAAATAACGCCGAATACACTCAATGCTAAATCTTTCATAAAAACTTATAAAAAAGTGTCATGAACATTTAATTTTGTTATATTATTTTAATGAGTAAACATAAAAAATATTCAAAAGCATTTTGTAAAAAACATTAAAAATCATCTGTTACCTATTGCAATAATTTATGTCCTTCTAGTGATATATAAGACATCATTTTACTATTTTAAATGTTAATGATGTAATAGGATCAATATTAAGGCCTAACTATGATATGCATAAGCTAGCTTAAGAAAATGTGAAAACCGAACGGAAAGTCTCTTAAGTGCTTAAGAAAATCCGAAGAAACTTTTAGGTAGCTATAATGTACTTAAGTGCATTTAAAGCAATTTAGCCCCATTTGCATATTTATGTGTCACACGTAATAAAACAAATCATATTTAATAGTATTTTATAGAAATAAATTAATTTTCTTTTTTCTTTTCATTTTTTTTAATTCTTTGTGTACAATTCCTGATTCCGTACGGAATGTGTGGCCAATGTAGCTGTTTGCTTAAGCAAATAAATTTTGACGAAATCTCTTAAGTGCATTATAGTTTGTCACATAAGTTTTATATGTATTCGCACAGTTGCTTAATATTTCTTAAGCTAGTGTATGCATATTATAGTTAGGATAGGTATAGAATAGGTATACATAGATATGAAACTGAGAATAATATAACCTAAGTCTGCTGTGTTAGTTGAAAAATATATAATCCAACAAAGACAAACTCTATAGTTTAAAATTTTTTAATATTTGTTTGACATCAAATTTCGATATTTTATGAAATAATGATTTTAGTTAGTTATTTTTATTAAATTTCAGTTGACAAATGTATGAAAGATCTTCATTTAAAATTATTCTAAATTTGAAATAAACTCTTTGTGTTTGCTGGGTTAGATTAATATTGACACTTGAAAATAATATTAAAAAAATAAAAACAATTAAAAATTTAGTTTTTTTTCTGAAAATGTTTTTAATAATTTTATGGCAAAAACACAACTTTAAACAATGTTTATTGCTGCAGCAGGGACTATTGGGCCAAATGACATGTGAAAATGCTTGAATTAACGCCTAATATTATTGTTCATTTCAATGCAGCCCAAATGCATTTTAAACACACAATGCACCACACTAAAAGGAACGGCATTTTAATTATGTCTGTTGATTATGTCTTAAATTTAGTAACATGCAATAAATTGTTATATTGAGCAGTACAGTAAAGTAAACACTAATCTCTTCAATATAACTTCTAGATTAAAAACTACTATATAACTCATGCAACCTTCTCGCAATGTGGTAGGGTATGATGTATTCGGATACATCTTGTACTTTCATATTTTTGTTATTTTATGTAAACAAAAATGAAAATACTTATATAAGTGTATTAAATTCACACAGAATTTGCACATGTGAGAGAGTAATATTTCTTACTCTCAGTAACACTTCTATTTATTTTTCTATGGTTAGGCTTTTAGTTGCGAAAAAATTTTAATGACCACAAATAACGTTTTCATATTTTTTAAAATAAATTATGTACATATCTTCAAACATTCACGGAATCTCAATTATTTCTATTTATTAAAGATTCTTCGTTTCAGAGATACATCACTCCCTCCATGAAAGTTAAATATCCATAAAATCTACAGTAAATACAAGTTTTTGCGGATTCAAACAAGTCCAAATCCTTTCAAAATTTATTTATAATACAATGTACATATTTTTAAAATAAAACAATCGGTATACTTTAAGGTGGGTATTGGACCAATATTTTTGTATGTTACAAACATCAGCACAAACGTATAATACCCTCCCCACTATAGTGGTGTAGGGTATAATTAGGGTGTTTAGTGTGGTTACTTGCTCCATGTGCAGTTCTTACTATGCAAAAGTTCTGTTGAGAAGTATTTTCCATTACTCAGTTTACACCATTAATTTGAAATGTTATTTGTGCCATTTTTGCTAGTATTATCGCATATTTTGTTTTCACTTTTAGTTCTTAATGAAATTTACAACACAACGTAAGATTCCAAGTTCCTTCCATTAACAACAGCATTGGCGTCTCCAAAATAAATATGAGCATATATTAATGCATATGGGTAATTCCATGTGTGACATTTGCATCTTTTATATATTTTAAATTGTATATTGAAAATAATAAATTTGTTAAAAAATTATTCCATTCGAACCTTGTTTTCCAAAATAAGAATTAAAATAAGGCGATATCATACGTGAAAAATCAAAAATGTTTTTAAAGAACATGTAAATATTTATATACAATAACCTGACCGATCTATATACTTACATGCTTAAGCAAACATGTGTTATAAGACGACTATATTCAAATACGGACTGATCTACCATAGTACCAGTAATTATAAGTAGGATATGAACGTTGAAGTGTAAATAAACTTTAAATGGAAATAAACTTTAAATGGAACTAAGGTCAAATGAGGTCTAATCATAATTAAAATCGGCTTTATTTGTATACCCATCATCAAAAAAGATGGGGGTGTATTGATTCTGTCATTCCGTTTGCAAAAGAGTTATTTTTAAATTGTAAGACGATCTAGCGATGTCTGCCTGTCTGTTGAAAGCACGATATAGTCTAAACGGAAAGAGCCAGAGGGTTAAACAAATATTCCCTAAAGGTAAGGTTTTAAAAATGGGCAATATCGGTCGGTGCATATTTTATCCTACACCATAACGATAACTACTGGCCTTATATCCCCATATAAGGCCCTTCAGAAATTGACTTAAACGCACATTACTAGCTATGAAATTCGATACACTCAAAATCTCATAATAATATCAGTCTAATGTTTATATGAGAGCATTCCATTTTCTGCATACTGTTTGATTGTGGATATATACATAAGATTCGGCATATTCTAAGTAGTTGAATTACTTAATTCGGCCTCTTATTGCAATAGCCAATTAACCCGTTTCGACAACATATTCATATTGACAGTTCATTGTTTTTTCATTATACTCTACATCACTTGAGTGCGGAGAGAATATTGGGTTTGTGCTGATGTTTGTAACGCACAAAAATATCTATCCTATGAAATGAAATTTGGTACATGATCTTATGCTGTCCCAGGGACGAAGCCAATTGAAAATGGGCTTAATAATTTCACCTAGCCTTCATAGAACTGTGCCCCTGAAACCTTGTAATCAAACTATAGCCTGCAATTTTGGAGACATTATGATATCTCTAAAATTGCTGCAGACGAAGCCTATTTAAAATAGTTAATATCGGTCCATTATTTCACATAGCCCCCATACAACTGAACCCGCCAAATAGGACTTTTAAGTTCATAATTATGTTTTATATACTCGTATCTCGACAAAAAAAACAAACCAAGTTCTATATTGGCATTGATGGCCTTCACGAACTTTATAATTAAAATAAGCCCCTATAAAGAGCACGAATATAACTTCTTACATGTTTATTATATTGTCATTTTTCGTAATATTTGTGTGTTTTCTATTTATTTGCATTTTTTTGTAATTTTAGAGTTTATTTGTTTCCATCCAATGAAAGCAAACAGCTGACTATGATAAATACCCGATAAAAATTAGAGATGACTATAGTATAGAGCACTTAAATCCCGGGCTACAATGTGGGAGATGTGAATAATAATATATGGTATTGGATTTATATGGGGAGGGCCAATTCCCCCATTGAAAGTCCTTCCATTTTTCTCTAAATGTTTACATGAATGTCAAAGTTCTTCATACTCAATTTTAAGATTCTAGCTTCTAATGTTTCTCAGTTATACAAATTTTTCTATTTAATTCATATGGGGGTTCCAAGCCAACCCAGCTCTCTGAAGAAAGTCCGCTTTTTTCCAAAATGTTTAGATGAATAGGAAAGTCCTTCGTTCGACCACAAACGATTATACATTACTTTTTTTGTTGTACTAATATATGTTGCAAAAGAGCATATCGTCATTAAAAATCCAAGAAGCTCTTAGTTGGAACGAAAACATTTTTCAGGGGATTTTTAAAATGAAGCTTATTTTTTATTAAAACATTTGAAGAATTTTGTAGAATTTAATTTTTTGTAACATAGGGCTTTTTGGATTTCATATGATTATATTAGAGCATTCTAAAAACCATTCTATTCCAAAAACCGGTTTTTGAATAATACGGATTTGTATATTTTTATACCCTACACCACTATAGTGGGGAGGGTATTATACGTTTGTGCTGATGTTTGTAACATACACAAATATTGGTCCAATACCCACCTTTAAGTATACCGATCGATTCAGAATCATTTTTTGAGTCGATTAAGACATGTCCGTTCGTCTGTCCGGTTGGCTGTCCATGTAAACCTTGTGCGCAAGGTACAGGCCGCATGATAATTTGATGAAATTTGGACCAAGCATGTTTTTGGGCACAGGGACGAAGCCTATTGAAAATGGTTGAAATCGGTCCATTATTTCACCTAGTCCCCATACAACCGTACCTCCCGATTTGAACTTTTTACATTAAATATTCTGCTATCTCTCTAAAATTTGACACAAATAAGTTTTATATAAGTATAAACGATGCTGCAGATTTTCGTAAGGATCGACCCTTATTTGACCCTAGCCCCCATACAAACCCCCCTTCAAAAAATGTCTTAAACGTCTAAAATTGACTTGTAACCATTTGTATCGCAATGAATCTCAACAAAATTTACTGTTATTTAAAAATATATCCTTTTCCCAAATTTACCGAGGATCGGCCCATATTTGACCTATATAAAGACTCATTTAGAAATTTTTGCTTAATATTTGCTTAAATATTTCGGAATTATGGTAATATTCAACATAAAAGATTCTTTATAAATAATAAAAATTTGTAAAATATACTCATGGTGTAGGGTATTATATGGTCGGCCATGCCCGACTATACTTTCCTACTTGTTATTTTATAAGAACATTAACAAGGTATTCACTAATTATAATACATTTATGTAATTTTATATTATTATAAAACTGGATTAAAATTAATAAAACTGTATGTTTAAAAATCCCGCTCGTTGAATGTTACAGTTAGACAGATTGTTAAAAGGTAGTAGGGTAGAAGGGGGTCATTCGCCATAGGGGCACATCTGTCAATGCGAATAACTTGAAAACCGAGTAATCGATTTTATCGCATTATCAATTTTTGTTTTTGTTTATCGATTATCTATCATCCCAGAAAATTTGAAACATTAACTTTACATATGATGGGAGGCAGACATGATTAATTGTTTTTCAAAGGGTTGTGAAAATATTTCACTGTGTGAACTTTTTGTGCTAACTTTTTTAGTTTTTGTGATAGAAAAAATATATTGGTCAGTGTTAGAACGTGAATAGTAGTGAACAATAAGACATAATAATATTTTCGATAATATAATTTGAAGCCCGAAAAAATTGAAACTAAACCCCAGAACTGCTCGTGGGGCACATGTGCCAAATATATGTAATGCTTGTGTAGAACAAAATTTTGTTAACATATAGAAAAAAGCAGTAATAATTTGTTTTAATTTTTTTGTTAAGTTTTGTGAAATAAACAATAAATGTCTGGTTTATTATACTTTGTTTAATGAATTAAAGTATAAAACAGCAAAATAAGTTTTTATTTTTGTAATTTTTTCTTTTATTTTACTAATGACAAATCTGCCCCATCCCTTTGGCACGTTTACCCCATGGATGGGGCGGTGTCGCCGTTTTTGGTCAGTGCGGAAAAGTTAAAAAAATATGTACATGAGGATGACTTAGGAAAGGTTGAAAGGAATAAAACTAAAGCCAACATATCTAAGTACCTGAACCAAGAAAAAATTAAGATTATATATTATGGCTTTAATTTGAGGCCGCCTCAAAAATAGAAGCTTTTTCGTTCTTTTGTTCTTCCTTTCTGTTCTTTTTCATTGAAAAGAACGATTATATAATTATATAATTCCAGAGTAAACTCTTTCGACTCTGCATTGATGGAGTATTTCAAAATGTGGTCATTAATTGGGTGTTTTCCTGAACTTATGTATACTATAACGATGTTTACTACTTTTATTCTGCTACTTTTATAAGTCTGTCATAATCATAAGTCATAAATATTCAAAACCGGTCGGTTTTAAAATATTGTAATTGTAATTTGGGTATGGCTAATTACAAATTATATGTAATGATAAGGACTAATTGTAATTGGCAAATATCAATTGCATTTACAAGTAATTGTAATGGTAAAGCTTTAATTATAATTACTTCAAATGTAATTTAAAGTCCTATCAGTACCCCCAATCCTGCAGATAACTCACATATAAGCTTTCTTGTTATTATTATTTCATTTAATAATCAATTACATTACATTTTGACCTTCAGGTCATTTTCTGAAGGGGAGATTTTTTATGGTGCAAGGGTCACCCGATCATAACAAAAATTGGTAATATCATTTAGTTTTAGTTTTGCCAATTTTTGTTGACATAATAAAACATTTAACATAATTATAAGCGCAAAGGCCGTATTTGGGGAGTATGGTTGTATGGAGGCTAGGCGAAATAATGGACCGATTTCAACCATTTTCAGTAGCGTTCCATCTAGGAGAAAAAAGAGCGACCGGTAGCGTGCGTACAAGGTTTACATAGACGTACGGACATAGCTAAATCGACTAGAAAGTGATTCTGAGCCAATTGGTGGGTGTAGGTCCAATATTTTCGGGTGTTACACACATCTGCACTAAGGTATAGGGTATAAAAAGAACAACTCTCAGCCTTTAACTGCACAAATTAGTTTTGTTTCATTTTAAATTTTAATAAATGTTCAATGTTAAGAGTGTTATATAAGCACATTTTGCATTCCTTCAGCAGTGCCCATACGCGAGGAATCCGGTACAAAAAATCATGTAATTTTTTGTAACAAGTGTAAGCAGTATAAACTCTTAATGTCTTACAAAATCTAGCTGCAAAAATTATGAAATGGTCACACTGCTTTTAATGGAATTACCCATATGTATTTGTGTGTTTGTATGCTGCTCATAATAAATAACAACAAAAAATCGTGACAACCCTGAAAAAATAATAAAAAAACACTACGCACCCTAAAAAATGATGCTACCACATACTACCTAATGGTAACATTTTTTTCTTTTGTTTTTAACACGTACTTTTTTGTTTTGTTTTATTTTGATTATTCTTTATTGTATTTTGCCATATGTACTGTACATTTGGGGGAAACGTATTGTAAGTTTAAGGTAGAGTTTAGACCTATGTAATAAAACGTTAAAAATATTGGGAATTGAAATTTATTTCATAGCAGTATTAAATATGAGTAAGATAAAAAACTATTTGGGGAACGTATATCGGGGCATAATACTTAGATATCTTAATTACATTTTAAAATATTAAACATAACGTATCCAATATGACGGCCTATACCCACCATCAACAATGTAGGTATGTTGATTTTGTCATTCCGTTTGTAACACATCGAAATATTGATCATAGACCCACAAAAGTATATATGTATATATTCAGGGTTATTCTATATGTATATATTCTACGACGACCTAGCCATGTCTGTCCGTTGAAAGCACGATAGAGTAAAAACGGAAAAAGCTAGAGGGCTGTAATATTACACAAATATTCTCTATAACTTTTAAAAATGCGAGTATATCGATGAAATTCGACATACGTAAATAAGTCTTAATCTTAATTAAGAGCTTAATTCTCTCTACCAAAGTGAGGATCGGTCCATAATTACCCTACCCCTCATATATAGTCTCCTCCTAAGAAAATGACTTTAATGCTCACTAGTAATTCGACACAAGTATGTTTCTTATAAGCAGAAATCTATCTACCGAATTTTATGAGAATCGTTCCATAATTGACGCTATCCCCATGTAAGGCCCCCTTCAGAAATTTACTTTAACGCACATTACTGGCGATTATATGGCTATGAAATTGGATACACAGAAGTAAGTTTCTTACATGCCAAAATCTCATAATAATATCAACCTAACATTTTTAAAGGGGCATTTCATGGTGGGTATATAAGATTCGGCATAGTCGAATATAACACTCTTACTTCTTGTTTATTAAACTAAGCAATTTTTAATAAATATATTTTGTGTGTCAATAGGTTCTTCTCAGAAATATAAAAGTGAATTTTTAATACTGATTAAAACAGATTCAAATGAAGCTAAAACCTATTTACGTTTCATAAGTATTTACATTATTTTCATTGGAAAACCATTATCAATCATTATACACATTTTTCACTTTGTATGAAAAGTATCATGACCCTTATTTATGGTATTTTCTTAAATGTTTATATGTAAAAATGTCCAATATAATAGTTTAGTGTTCTAGGTTTTATAGATTCCTAGATATACAAATTTTAGTTTAAATTTATATGGGTAGTGGTGCAATGACCGTTATTGCTAGTTCACAGTTATAAATGCATAAAATTCTAGCTGCAATACGAATTTTTGTATTTATTACAAAATCCTCCATTTGTAATCCTCAATTTTTGCTTGCCAAATTTCACATAGATGACAAAGTTGTTCATGTAAAATTTGAGGACTCTTGCTCTAAGCGTTTTCCAGATATTAATTGATTGTATTTAATTTATATGGGAGATCTAGATCCCCTATTTTACCTTTAAAATAAACAATTTATATGGATTTCAATGTTGCCCGAAAATTTGTTTAAAATTCTGGCTCAAATACTATCCCAGATTAATACCCAATTGTTCACATGGTCACGAGTATTGTAGCTTAAAGCGATTTCTAGATATACACATTTTTGTATTTATTTCCCTGATGCTAGTCCTGATATCTGTGTTACAACTTTATCGTTTTTAATGGCAAAATCGATTGGATTTTGTGTTTAAATGCTGAAATAAACAAATGTCATACTACGCATACAACGCTACAACATCGATTATGAATTGAACAATTATTAATTATCAATTAATTAAAAATTAAAAGTTAGTGTTTGATATGTTTATTTCATATATTATTAATTATCAATTAATTAAAAATTAAAAGTAAGTGTTTGATATGCTTATTTCATATATATTTTTATTTACAAAAAATATAAATTTAAAAATCAGGGCATCACTACAAAAATTGCAAAGTTTTGTGTTAATACCGATATATATGAGGGAGTTATTAACGATTAATTTATTTTCGGGAATAGGACAATAGTGAATATTTTCAGTGAATTTGGCTGATATTTTTCGCATAGCTTTTGAGGCAGACCGACAGAAATACCTAAATTTACTTATATATATATACATTGTTGGGTCTCAAGTGTATATTTCTTTGTGTTATACACCTAATGAAGAACTTATATTTATCCTCTATCACTACTGATATTGGCGCAGGGTATAAAAAAATAATTATATAATTTTCTAGGAACCAAAACAGTTCGATAAAATACCTAATTCCCATTTACCCTTCTTACATATAATCAGATTTAGTTAATTAGTCTTCAGAAAAAGTTCATTATTAGAAAATATTGAATCTGATCTTTATTTTAGAAGTTATTGCAATTTTAAACCTTTACGTACATCCAGAATATGTGTTTTTTTAAATGTTTCTCTTAAGAGATTATTTTTAAATCTATCCTGCCAACAATTTCTATCCAAATTGTAACCATACGTTACAGCTTAAAGTTTAAATCTAAAAAATTTAAATGCACTAAAATTTAACAAAATTATGATCAAAATTAGAAAGTAATGTATTTTGTTTTTGTAAATTTTTTAACGTAGCACTGAGAAACATAAAAATGTTCCTTTTAGTGACTATTTAGTTCATGAATCCAAAATTAAACTCAAATTTGCTGGCAGGGTAAATGCATATAAAAATTAAAGTGTGTTTGTATGTACATATGTATGTTTGTTTGAACTTTATAGACTGCTAAACATGTGGACCGATTTTCCTGAAATTTTATTTCTATAGGCTAATTTTTTATGTTGAAATTTCAAGTGGGCGACTTCCATATTAAGAATATATTAAATCAGTATATCTTCAAATTTTAAAATTTTTATTGAAGAACTCTGACATTTATGTGAACATTCAGAGAATAACGGTCGGACTTTGAATGGGTGGCTTGGAACCCCATTAAATTTCCAAAAAAAATTTTGTTGGAAATTAATAGAACAATATTCTTCAAATTTTGCAAGAAGAACTTAATTATACTTCTGAACATTTTGGAGAAAAATGTTCAGCGGACTTTCATCTGGAGGGTATCTGAGAAACTATTACAGCTAGAATCTTTTTATTTTACATAAAGATCTCTGACATTCGTGTAAACATTAAGAAAATAACTTCTTGGCATTTTGTACATGAATAAAACATAAAATTTCGTATATCTGAGAAACTATTATATTTATTAAATTTGATCGATTATATTAAAATCATAATTAACGTTCGGAAAAGTTGTCTAATAAAAACAAATTGTATATCTGGAAAACTATAGCAGTTGGAATCTTCAAAATTATTAAAAAGGTTTTTTATTTATATTGCTTTTAGGGTAGAAAATCACACTGGGTATGGCTAGTATTTTAAAAAATATTTCTAATTTTTTTTTAATAATTTGTGATATTTGTTGTGGAGATTTCCAGCAAAAAATAATAATAAATGACAGAATTGTCAAGAAAAATTGTTTCGAGATACGAAAAATTTAGGGGTTACAAAGATTGAGAAAAATTCCTATTGGAATATTAAAAAATTTGTTTTTTTCATTTATGTTCTAGTTATCGAAGAGTAAATTAGTTTTTTATGAGTTTTTATGCCTGAGTGTGTGTTTTAGTTTATTTTCTATGATTTACAGAGGGTTGGTTGTTGGTTGAAAAGGAGTCGTTGTCCTTTGATCAAAAATATTTTAAACATTTGTTGTTTTTTTATTGTTTGAGTTTGAATTTTTTTCTTGTATATGTTTATAATTACTATTTGGAGGGTTATTTTCAATATTGATTTCCATATTGATTTGTAACACATTGAATGCTCGCACAGACGCTGTTTATTATTTTCTAAACACATTATCCTGCTGTTTCTAATACCAATTTTTTTTAAAGATTGCT